>NC_034180.2:43158377-43333377 GCF_002021735.2 Oncorhynchus kisutch
TGTGGCCATGCACGCCTCCAACTCAATCATCAAGTTTGCAGACGACAACAGTAGTAGGCCCGATTACCAACAATGATAAGACAGCCTACAGGGAGGAGGTGAGAGCCCTGGGAGAGTGGTGTCAGGAAAATAACGTCTCACTCAACGTCAACAAAACAAAGGAGCTGATCGTGGATTTCAGAAAACAGCAGAGGGAGCATGCCCCTATCCACATCTACGGGACCGCAGTGGAGAAGGTGTAAAGCTTCAAGTTCCTCGGCGTACACATCACTGACGATCTGAAATGGTCCACCTATACAGACAGTGTGGTGAAGAAGGCACAACAGCGCATCTTCAACCTCAGGAGGCTGAAGAAATTTGGCTTGGCCCCAAAAACCCTCACAGACTTTTACAGATGCACAATTGAGAGCATCGTGTCGTGCTGTATCACCACCTGGTACATCAACTGCAGCGCCAACCAAAGGGCTCTCCAGAGGGTGGTGTGGTCTGCCCAACGCATCACAAGGAGCAAACTACCTGCTCTCCAGGACACCTACAGCACCCAATGTCACAGAAAGGCCAAAAGATAATCAAGGACATTAACCCCTCGAGCCATGGCCTGTTCACACCGCTATCATCCAGAAGGTGAGGTCAGTACGGGTGCATCAAAGCGGGATGAGAGACTGACAAACAGCTTCTATCTTAGGCAATCAGACTGTTAAATAGCCATCACTAGCCGGCTTCCACCGATTACTCACCCTGCACCTTAGAGGCTGCTTCCCTATATACAGTCGAAGTCGGAGGTTTACATACACTTAGGTGGAGTCATTAAAAATAGTTTTTCAACCACTCCACAAATTTCTTGTTAACTAAACTATAGTTTTGGCAAGTCGGTTAGGACATCTACTTTGTGCATGACACAAGTAATTGTACCAATAGTTGTTTACAGACAGATTATTTCACTTATAATTCACTGTATCACAATTCCAGTGGTCAGAGTGTACATACACTAAGTTGACTGTGCCTTTAAATAGCTTGGAAAATTCCAGAAAAGATGTCATGGCTTAGAAGCTTCTGACAGGCTAATTTACATAATTTGAATCAATTGGAGGTGGACCTGTGGATGTATTTCAAGGCAAACCTTCAAACTCAGTTCCTCTTTTGCTTGACATCATGGGAAAATCAAAGCCAAAGAACCGATCAGTTAGGAGTTTAAAGCTGTGGTCGAGGTATTGGAGTGGCCATCACAAAGCCCTGACCGTCAATCCTATAGAAAATGTTTGGGCAGACACTGAAAAAAGCCGTGCGCGAGCATGGAGGCCTACAAACCTGACCTATTTACAACCAGCTCGGTCAGGAGGGATGGGCCTGTCAAGCCCTGTCAAGCCCTGGGTTCTCTATGGTGTTTTAGGTCAGGGCGTGACTAGGGGCGTTTATAGGTACTATATTTCTATGTTGGTGTGTGTGTATGGTTCCCAATTAGAGGCAGCTGATAATCGTTACCTCTAATTGGGGATCATACTTAGTGTGTCCTTATTCCCACCTGCGATGTGGGATATTGTTTTGTGTGAGTGCCTATGTGCGCTACGTGTTTCACGATCGTTATCTTTGTTGTTTTTGGAAATTTCACTACTATAAAAATGTGGAACTCTACTCACGCTGCGCCTTGGTCTAATTATTCATACAACAGTCGTGACGGGGCCAAAATTCACCCAACTTATTGTGGAAGCTTGTGGAAGGCTACCCAAAACGTTTGACTCAAGTTAAACAATTTAAAGGCAATGCTACCAATACTGTATGTACACTTCTGACCCACTGGGAATGTAATGAAAGAAATACAAGCTGAAATAAATAATTCTCTCTACTACTATTCTGACATTTCACATTTGTTAAAGTGGTGATCCTAACTGACCTAAAATAGGAATTTATACCAGGATTAAATGTCAGGAATTGTGAAAAACTGAGTTTAAATGTATATGGCTAAGGTGTATGTAAACTTCTGACTTCACTGTACATAGACTTGGAATCATTGTCCACTTTAATAATGGAACACTAGTCACTTAATAATGGAACACTAGTCACTTTAATAATGGAACACTAGTCACTTTAATAATGGAACACTAGTCACTTTAATAATGGAACACTAGTCACTTTAATAATGGAACACTAGTCACTTTAATAATGGAACACTAGTCACTTTAATAATGGAACACTAGTCACTTTAATAATGGAACACTAGTCACTTTAATAATGTTTAAACAATGTTTACATACTACTTTACTCATCTCATGTGTGTACTGTATTCTATTCTACTGTATTTTAATCAATGCCACTCCAATGTGCTCGATCTAATGTTGATATATTTCTTAATTCCATTATTTTCGATTCAAATCACATTGTATTGTCACATGCGCCTTAAAGTGAAATGCTTATTTACAAGCCCTTAACGAACAGTGCAAGAAAATACCTAAACAAAAGTATGAGATAAGAATAACAAATAATTAAAGAGCTGCAGTAAATAACAATAATGGGGCTATATACAGGGGGGTACCAGTACATAGTCAATGTGCGGGGGCACCAGTGCACTTGATTAGATGTTCAGGAGTCTTATGGCTTGGGGTTAGAATCTGTTTAGAAGCCTCTTCGACCTAGACTTTGTGCTCCGGTACACCGCTTGCAATGGGATAGCAGAGAGAACAGTCTATGACTAGGGTGGCTGGAATCTTTGACCATTTTTAGGGTCTTCCTCTGACACCGCCTGGTATAGAGGTCCTGGATGGCAGGAAGCTTGGCCCCTGTGATGTACTGGGCTGTCGCACTACCCTCTGTAGTGCCTTGTGGTTGGAGGCCGAGCTGTTGCCGTACCAGTCAGTGATGCAACCTGTCATGATGTCTCAATGGTGCAGCTGTATAAATCCTTTTGAGGATCTGAGGACCCATGCCAAATCTTTTCAAATCGTCTCCTGAGGGGGAATAGGTTTTGTTGTACCCTCTCTACGACTGTCTTGGTGTGCTTGGACCATGTTAGTTTGTTGTTGATGTGGACGCCAAGGAACTTGAAGCTCACAACCTGCTCCACTACAGCCCCGTGAATGAGAATGGGGGCATGCTCGGGTCCTCCTTTTCCTGTAGTCCACAATCATCTCCTTAGACTTGATCACGTTGAGGGAGAGGTAACTGTCCTTGCACCACACAGTCGGGTCTCTGATCTCCTCCCTATAGGCTGTCTCATCGTTGTCGGTAATCAAGCCTATAACTATTGTGTCATCTTTTAAAAAAAAAATGTATTTAACCAGGTAGGCTAGGTGAGAACAAGTTCTCATTTGCAACTGCGACCTGGCCAAGAAAAAGCAAAGTAGTTTGACACATACAACAACACAGAGTTACACATGGAATAAACAAACATACAATCAAACATACAGTAGAAAAATCTATATACAGCATGTGCAAATGAGGTAGGATAAGAGAGGTAAGGCAATAAATAGGCCATGGTGGCAAAGTAATTACAATATACCAATTAAACACTGGAATGGTAGAATGTGCAGAAGATGAATGTGCAAGTTGAGATACTTGAGTGATTTTTGCAGTTCGTTCCAGTCATTGGCAGCAGAGAACTGGCAGGAGAGGCGGCCAAAGGAAGAATTGGCTTTGGGGGTGACCAGTGAGATATACCTGATGGAGCGCATGCTGTGGGTGGGTGCTGCTATGGTGACCAGTGAGCTGAGATAATGCAGAGACTTGTAAATGACCTGGAGCCAGTGGGTTTGGCGGCGAGTATGAAGCGAGGGCCAGCCAACGAGAGCATACAGGTCGCAGTGGTGGGTAGTATATGGGGCTTTGGTGACAAAATGGATGACACTGTGATAGACTGCATCCAATTTGCTGAGTAGAGTGTTGGAGGCTATTTTGTAAATTACATCGCCGAAGTCGAGGATCGGTAGGATGGTCAGTTTTACGAGGGTATGTTTGGCAGCATGAGTGAAGGAGGCTTTGTTGCGAAATAGGAAGCCAATTCTAGATTTAATTTTGGATTGGAGATGTTTAATGTGAGTCTGGAAGGAGAGTTTACAGTCTAACCAGACACCTAGGTATTTGTAGTTGTCAGAACCGTCCAGAGTAATGATGCTTTACGGGCGGGCAGGTGCGGGCAGCGATCGGTTGAAGGGCATGCATTTCGTATTACTTGCATTTAAGAGCAGTTGGAGGCCACGGAAGGAGAGTTGTATGGCATTGAAGCTCATCTGGAGGTTAGTTAACACAGTGTCCAAAGAAGGGCCAGAGATATGTAGAATGGTGTCGTCTGCGTAGAGGTGGATCAAAGAATCACCAGTAGCAAGAGTGACATATTTGATGTATGCAGAGAAGAGAATCGGCCCGAGAATTGAACCCTGTGGCACCCCCATAGAGACTGCCAGGGGTCCGGACAACAGGCCCTCCGATTTGACACACTGAACTCTATCAGAGAAGTAGTTGGTGAACCAGGCGAGGCAATCATTTGAGAAACCAAGGCTGTTGAGTCTGCCAATAAGAATGTGGTGATTGACAGAGTCGAAAGCCTTAGCCAGGTTGATGAATACGGCTGCACAGTAATGTCTCTTATCGATGGCTGTTATGATATCGTTTAGGACCTTGAGCATGTCTGAGGTGCACCCATGACCAGCTCTGAAACCAGATTGCATAGCAGAGAAGGTACGGTGGGATTGGAAATGGTCGGTAATCGGTTTGTTAACTTGGCTTTCGAAGACCTTTGAAAGTTAGTGTAGGATAGATTTAGGTCGAGTTGCTGTGGGTGGAGCGCAGGGCTGTTGACCGGGGTAGGGGTAGCCAGGTGGAAAGCATGACCAGCCGTAGAAAAATGCTTATTGAAATTCTCAATTATAATGGATTTATTGGTGGTGACACTGTTTCCTAGATCTTACAAATTCATAGAAGCATCACTGCTTTAAGCTTCACGACTGACATTTGGACCAGCGATGTTAGCCCCACGAGCATGCTGAGTCTGACAGCACAGTGGGTCGACCAGGATTTTGTACTAAGGAAAGCCATATTGCATGCTCAAGAATATGCTGGTTCTCATACCGCTGCTGCCATTTCAATTGCATTTGAGAACATGTTTGAAATCCCCAAGAACAAAGTACACGCTGCGTTACGTGATAATGCACGTAACTCTTTTGAGTGTTAAGTTATTGTTTTCTTACTAGATAATATGCGTGTGGAAATGTTACATGTACTGTAGTTAATATAAGTAGACATGCACTCATAATTGACTGTAGCACATATAAAGCGAGTTACCGGTGGCTGAAATCACAATCATCGCAGGTCGAATGAGTGATGAATTTCCTAATTAATTTTGCCCTGCAAGTGTAAACACGTCAGACGTCATGGTACGTCATCAGATGTGTCCACTTAATTTGAAGGCTGAGGGGAGAGGGTGTGTCTTTTAAGTGTTTGGAATGCAGCCCAGTTCTCGGGGGACGGAGTGGTGTCACACCTTTCCCCCATCCCTAGGAAACACAACAGATTAAACTAATTGTTTTGCCCAACTGATGATCATGATTAGTTGATTATTGCAGTCAGGTGTGTTAGCTGGGGCTGGGGCAAAAATGTTACACCAATCAGGCCCCTGACCATAGCTGAGGGGAGGACGGCTCAAAATAATAGCCATGACGGAGCGAATGGAATGGCATCAGAAAGGTTTGACCAGCATCAGACCTGCACTGACCAGCATAGACCAGCATGCACCAGCTAGAAATGTATGCTGGTCTTTTTTTCATCAGGGAATTTTCTCTGACTGCCCCCATCTAGGAAGCAAGAGCTATCTTCCTACCCGATGGGCCCTCCCCCATGCCTTTGCAGTTTACATCAACAATGTGTTCTGTCCATCTGGTTTCATCGTCACTGAATGGGGAATAAGTGAGGAAACCTCATCATCTTCAGAAACAGTGAGAGGTTGCACCTCACTCTTGTTACCGGGTCACACAGCAAACTGTTGTCTGCTTCCACATTTTACACATGGCCCTTCTTTGACTTATATTTTGCCATGAGTTTCTGTACCAAACACACAAAGCATCTTCCCATCTTCTTCAGTTTCTCTTTGCATGATTTGTATAAGTTGCAAAAAAAGGCGTTTCTTGCCTTACTGCACAAGCTGGACATCATTCACAAGTGATAAAACATCCTTCACAAGTGATAAAACATCCCTAGCCTAATATCGTCACCCATCAGACTATTCTTAATTTAATGTTGTCTTTATATACACTACCAGTCAAAAGTTTTAGAACACCTACTCATCCCCGACTCATCCAAATTGAGATGGTTTGGGATGAGTCGGACCGTAGAGTGAAGGAAAAACAGCCAACCAGTGCTCAGCATATGTGGGAACTTTTTCAAGATGGTTGGAAAAGGATTCCAAGTGAAGCTGAATGCCAAGAGTGTGCAAAGCTGTCATCAATGTGGCTATTTGAAGAATCTCAAATATAAAATATGTTTTGATTTGTTCAACATTTGATGCCATGTGTGTTATTTAATAGTTTTGATGTCTTCACTACTATTCTATAATGTAGAAAATAGTAAAAAATAAAGAAAAAACCTTGAATGAGTAGGTGTTCTAAAACTTTTGACTGGTAGAGTATACTAAGTAATATATTTGTGAAATTAGTTTTGATATAGAATGGACCATTTTCATGCACCTGTTTCCGAAAAGGGGTATGGGGAAAAATACATGTCATCTATGCACTTAAATAGCGAATGAGGGACGCTTTTCCCGTGGTTGATTTTCATGCCAGGCAGGGAGGCTATACTAATGTTGTAAAGCAAAGCAATGTTCTTAATATTTTAAAAAGTTGAGAAATAAATATAGTAGGCCTAGCCTATAGAAAGCTGATGAGGTCCTCCTATTTTTATTAGAGGTCATCAAACTTTGTTTTCTCACACAATTACGTAGTCTATAGAAATGGGCTCTCATCAAGTTTTTGATTCGATTTTCGATTCGATTTCCATTGTTGTCAGAGTGATTAGAGGGACAATAGAGTGATGAGTACCAGGCAGTTAGCAAGTTTGGTAGGCTACTAATGAGCAGCATCAGAGAAGCCTAATTACCGTGACTAAACGGTCAGATGGAATTTGACTGCCATCATGATTCGTGACCGCCGGTGTGGCGGTAATAAGGTCACTGTAACAGCCCTACTCTCTCCCTACTCTGAACCTCCCTCTGTAGGAGACTAACTATCTCAGACACTTTCCATTCATCATCTACTCTCCTTTGACGATTATAGTCAAGAGCTACTGTATGTCCTCTGGAATCATCTGCAGTAAGATTGGGCATAGTCGGCATCCATGTGTCTCTACACCCAGTGATCCCTAGCTCCTAATCTGAATTTCCCATTCATCATTTGATGAGTACAAAATCAATAAAAATATTTATGTTTAATTTGTAGATATTACCTGACGGTGTGTGTGATCCACTGGCAGCCATTTTTGCATCTCTTTCTCTCCTTCTGCCTCCCTCCAGCCTGGAACTGTCATTTACTCCTGCAGCTGTAGATCGGATAGGAAAATTATTTATTTTTACTTTCTCATGTCAAAAACACCCTTCTGATAAGATACAGTAGGTGTCCAGTACATCCTCATGAGGACACAGTGGTTAATCAAACAGAAAGAGAGCCTATAGATTTGACCTGCCGCCTGTCAGCACGTGACAGAAAAGAAGGCATAGCCTGCATATGACACAAGGCTGGGTGCTGTATGGAGAGTCTATCTGAAGGGTAAATGGCGCCACCTGGCTGTCTTACAGACTGTAACTTAAGACTCAAGGGGCCTAATAAGGTTCTTCTGTTAATTCACAGAAACTATTGAGCAAAACAACCAACAAAAAGAAAATACATAGCTGAACTTACACACAGAGGGTCAAGTAGTTTCTGTTAGCAAGTGAGAAGCAGGTATGATCTGGAGTCTAACTTCCTGTTGTTGCACAGTACCCTAGTCAGTTCTAATCATAGTCTTACTTTGATAAACATACGTTGTCTTGTCTTAATTTTCCCTCTCATCATTATTAATCAAACACTTAACAAAATAATGAGTAATTTAAAGTTGAGAAACATTTTCATAGCCTGAAAATAATATCTATGGGAGAGATAGCTCTCTACGTAGAGTGAACATAATATAGTTGTCACATATTGGACTAGCGGACTAATGCCTACAATTAATTGTTTAAAATATATTTGATTGTTTATGATAAAAATAATTGTCCTACTGGTTCCCAACAAATACTAAATAAAAACTCTAAAAGATAAAGAATACATGACATACCGTCTCGACAGACATTCTACAAAACGAGTAAGTGAAAGTAAAATAGATGTGGAACAGCATTTACCTCTGTGGCCCCTCCCATCCAACTCTATGACACAATCCCCTACAGGAAGACCGGACTTCAGACTGCTTTCATTACAATCAGTGTTGTTGTTGTAGAAATTATTTTAGGTAGGCGCAAAACTGGCTCCATACTTCCATTCATTTTTTTAAACTCAGGAAATACTATACATGCTCTCTCTGCCTTTGGTTTCACTGTCAAGGATTTCCTCCTCTTCTTCCGAAGAGGAGAGGCGAAAAGGATCAGAGGACCAATATGCGGCGTGTTAAGTGTTCATGGTTCTTTTAATATGTAAATGTACACATGAACACTACAAAACAATAAACATGAAAAACCTAACCAGTCCTATCTGGTGCAAAGACAGAGACAGGAACAATCACCCACAAACACACAGTGAAACCCAGGCTACCTAAGTATGATTCTCAATCAGAGACAACTAATGACACCTGCCTCTGATTGAGAACCATACTAGGCCGAAACATAGAAATACCCAAATGATAGAAAAATAACATAGACTGTCCACCCAACTCACGCCCTGACCATACTAACTAAATACAAAACAAAGGAAATAAAGGTCAGAACGTGACATTCACATCATGACATGTTCACTACAGGGAGGAGAGTTGATGCATACACATCCATCAACAATCATCTGAATTTATTTAAATACTTGTTTTCAATAAACAATTATTTTTAAACCAGATTGTTTATCTACAACATGACACAGTGCTAATGGACTCTGTACATCTCAGAAACATACTAAAGAAGGCAGACAACAAAGACATAATACAACAATCACTTTGTTCATGTGGATCTTTCATAGAAAGAATACAGTTAGGCTGCTTTACCAGAAAATTCAGCAGTGCTTTAACAAACTTGGAACAAATCTTGTGATAATTAAGTAATGGGAAAAGCAGGGGAGCAACTTTCCCTGGGGACCGGGGGGGGGGGGATGACCCCCCATTCTTGAAATGTTTGTCCCCCCCAGTTGAATCATTCCATTGGGATACAAAAAGCGTCATCGGTGTGCTTTAGGGCCAGGCAGTTTGGTGGTTTCAGACAGCTGGATTTAGGGCCAGGCAGTTTGGTGGTTTCAGACGGCTGGATTTAGGACCAGGCAGTTTGGTGGTTTCAGACGGCTGGATTTAGGACCAAGCAGTTTGGTGGTTTCAGACGGCTGGATTTAGGACCAGGCAGTTTGGTGGTTTCAGACGGCTGGATTTAGGACCAGGCAGTTTGGTGGTTTCAGACGGCTGGATTTAGGACCAGGCAGTTTGGTGGTTTCAGACGGCTGGATTTAGGACCAGGCAGTTTGGTGGTTTCAGACGGCTGGATTTAGGACCAGGCAGTTGGGTGGTTTCAGACGGCTGGATTTAGGACCAAGCAGTTTGGTGGTTTCAGACGGCTGGATTTAGGACCAGGCAGTTTGGTGGTTTCAGACGGCTGGATTTAGGACCAGGCAGTTTGGTGGTTTCAGACGGCTGGATTTAGGACCAGGCAGTTTGGTGGTTTCAGACGGCTGGATTTAGGACCAGGCAGTTTGGTGGTTTCAGACGGCTGGATTTAGGACCAGGCAGTTTGGTGGTTTCAGACGGCTGGATTTAGGACCAAGCAGTTTGGTGGTTTCAGATGGCTGGATTTAGGACCAGGCAGTTTGGTGGTTTCAGACGGCTGGATTTAGGACCAGGCAGTTTGGTGGTTTCAGACGGCTGGATTTAGGACCAGGCAGTTGGGTGGTTTCAGACGGCTGGATTTAGGACCAAGCAGACACCACAGAGCGTGAGAACAAAGGCAGCTGTTGTCTGTGTGTTGTGCTTTTTCTCTGAGTTGTAAAAGCAAGTAGAGCAAAAACGGTGTACTCTTAACTGACTGATATAGCTGGCTAGGTAACTGCAGTTTAATTTAACAGAAAAAAGTATTTATTCCCGGTGCTGAGCTAGTAGTGTAACTGACATGTAACTTTAGCTAGTGTTTCATCCCCTCTCTACTGAAGTTCTGTCTGAAGTGAATGAACTAGCTAGCTAGCTAGTAGCTACCACAGCCAGTTCAGCTCTAGCCTCCAGCTATCTGTCAGGTAGCAGTGTCTAACAGCTGTTGTGTGTATGGAAATGTTTTGTAGCCTTTTATTTGTCCCGTTTCAACAGCAGTAAATTAACTTGACTTGTTTTCTCCAGTTGATGTACCATTAGAGCTAGCCAAAAGTTGGCTGATGCTAGATATCATTTTTTTGCCCCAATCACAGTCAGTACATCAATGCAACGTTATTGATCTGATAGTTTCCCTAACTAATTCCTAACTTTTTACACTGAAACTGTATGAACAACTCTACAGGCTTCAATGTCATGTTGCACAGTTAGTAGACAACACTATACTCAACATTTCTTAGCAGGATCAGATGGTGACAGGTGTCCCTGCAGGGTCAGACAGCCAGGGAAGACCAGTCAATGGAGCTCAGGTTTATTTTGCAGTATATTATAACAATCAGTTAATAGATACAAAATTCCATCTTGAGTTGATGGGTAGGCTACAGTCTGGGAATAATGGTCATTTCAATAATTTAACACTTGATTCTATTCTTGGAAAATATAATGTATAAATGTACACCAAGGTAATTCTTCATCATGCCTTATCTGAGCAGGATCAGATGGTGACAGGGGTCTCAGCAGGGTCAGGCAACCAGGGAAGAGCAGTCTGTGGCGGCACTGAAGTGAACTTTTATTCACTTTATTCTATCTGTGCAGCCAATACTGGACAAGCCAGAAGCTTCAAATAGTCTGACAAACCTCTAAAGTTGATTTCCAAACTGTAAGGTTGATACACTTTTCACGATGACACAAAACATTAAAGAAATCAAATGTGAGGAAGACCTGGGAGACACTACTGATGATGATGAATGGATACAGATATGTTTGAATGCCCAGTCATGTTCATATAATCTCAGACATAAATTACTGCAGTTTAAGACCATCCATAGAATGTAGTAGAACTAGTGCCATTCAAAAGTATTCAACCCCTTGGAGTTTTTCCTATTTTGTTGCATTACAACCTGTAATTTAAATGGATTTTTATGTGGATTTCATGTAATGGACATGCACAAATTGGTGAAGTGAAATGAAAAAAATAACATGTTTCAAAAAATTCTAAGAAATAAAAACCGTAAAAGTGGTGCGTGCATATGTATTCACCCCCTTTGCTATGAAGCCCCTAAATAAGATCTGGTGCAGCCAATTACCTTCAGAAGTCACATAATTACTTAAATAAAGTCCACCTGTGTGCATTCTAAGTGTCACATGATCTGTCACATGGTCTTTGTGTATATATATATATATATACATACACACACCTGTTCTGAAAGGCCCCAGAGTCTGCAACACCACCAAGCAAGGGGCACCACCAAGCAAGCGGCACTATGAAGACCAAGGAGCGCTCCAAACAGGTCAGGGACAAAGTTGTGGAGAAGTACAGATCAGGGTTGTGTTATAAAAAAATATCCAAAACTTTGAATGTCCCACGGAGCACCATTAAATCCATTATAACCTGCCAAGAGAGGGCCGCCCACCAAAACTCACAGACCAGGCAAGGACGGCATTAATCAGAGAGGCAAGAAAGAGACCAGAGATAACCCTGAAGGAGCTGCAAAGCTCCACAGCGGAGATTGGAGTATCTGTCCATAGGACCACTTTAAGCCATACACTCCAGAGCTGGGCTTTACTTAAGTGGCCAGAAAAAAAGCCATTGCTTAAAGAAGAAAATAAGCAAACACATTAGGTATTCGCCAAAAGGCATGTGGGAGACTCCATAAAACATATGGAATGGGATGTTTTTCATCGGCTGGGACTGGGAAACTGGTCAGAATTGAAGGAATGATGGATATTTCAGTCTTCCAGAGATTTGAGACTGGGACGGAGGTTCACCTTCCAGTAGGACAATAACCCTATGCATACTGCTAAAGCAACACTTGAGTGGTTTAAGGGGAAACATTTAAACATCTTGGAATGGCCTAGTCAAAGCCCAGACCTCAATCCAATTGAGAATCTGTGGTATGACTTAAATATTGCTGTACACCAGCGTAACCCTTTCAACCTGAAGGAGCTGGAGCAGTTTTGCCTTGAAGAATTGGCAAAAATCCCAGTGGCTAGATGTGCCAAGCTTATATAGACATACCCCAAGACACTTGCAGCTGTAATTGCTGCGAAGGGTGGCTCTACAAAGTTTTGACTTTGGGGGGGTGAATAGTTATGCACGCTCAAGTTCTGTTGTTTTGTCTTATTTCTTGTTTGTTTCACAGTAAAACAAATTTTGCATCTTCAATGTGGTCGGCATGTTGTGTAAATCAAATGATACAAAACCCCAAAATCCATTTTAATTCCACGTTGTAAGGCAACAAAATAGGAAAAATGCCAAGGGGGTGAATACTTTCGCAAGCCACTGTACCTATTTAGGCAATCCCTACTGCTAGGTTGCTCAGTCCTGGCCCTGGAGGTCTGCCGTACTATTGGTTGTCACTCTGGCCTTGGCCTAACAAACCTGAAACCAATAACTAATGGTTCACTAAGATCCTAAAGCTGAGAGGGATGTAGTGGGTTGGGGCACTGCAGGACGGTGGACCCCTAGGGGCAGGATGAGAAGATCCAGCTATATTGTGTGCAAGTAAACAGAGCTCTACTGTACTATTAGGCCTATGATATGAATTACAGTGCAAACCCCAGAGGAGCCTTATTGCTATTATAAACTTGTTACCAATGTCATTATAGCAGTAAAACTAAATGTTTTGTCATACCTGTGGTATATGTTCTGATATACCATGGCTTTCAGCCAATCAGAACACAAATACAATGAAATAAAATCAAAGGCTAAATACAAGTGCCTTTACAAGATGCTTTCTTAAAATAGATCAATTCAATTGTTAAAACATTTGAATACTTTTCTCATCTCACAGTTACACACAGAGTTTAAGATGATAGACAAGCAAAGCAAATTACATAATATGTTTTCTATTTTCTGCGCAAATAATATCTGATCAAAAAGAGCTCTTCTCAGAAAAACACACACCTGACTGACGTTACCGAACTCGTAGGCTGTTCACTGATCATAGTTGTAGCCAAAACAATGACTCTGCACAGTGCACACAGTGAGAATATGATACGCTATGTGTTATTTTTGCCCACCTCCACCCTCCCATAATGGCACGAAAACATTATTTATCCAATTTGAAAGGATGTTAAATGTGTCACTCTCTGTAGAAACAGAGTGAAACAACCTGAGTTTATTTCATTGCTTATTATCAGTCTTTTTTTAAAGTGTTCAGCTAAATGTCCATTTAAGGACTATGGATGACTAGGGGTGAGAAGCATCCATGAGACAACCCTCCTCTGCCTTGGTAGCAAAGTGAAGTAAAGAACTAAACTGGTTACCTGTTTTAGTTCAGTTGATAAGTAACATATCTAACGTGGATAAGTCCAGTCCTTGTGGGTGCTGCTGGTTTTCCATCCTCCCTTAATCAGGGACTGATTCTAACTTGGAGAATCAGTCATGTGGAATATCTAACTTTTAGCACATCAAAGTACCAGGGACCCAGAGTAAAAC
Source organism: Oncorhynchus kisutch (assembly GCF_002021735.2). NCBI lineage: Eukaryota > Metazoa > Chordata > Actinopteri > Salmoniformes > Salmonidae > Oncorhynchus > Oncorhynchus kisutch. Next base: position 43,172,311 of record NC_034180.2, read on the forward strand.
CAAATAATACCAGAAGTGCCCAACCGCTGAGGACCACACCTGGTCCAGGGCTTTTAGCATATCAAAGTACCAGGGACCCAGAGTAAAACCAAATAATACCAGAAGTGCCCAACCGCTGAGGACCACACCTGGTCCAGGGCTTTTAGCATATCAAAGTACCAGGGACCCAGAGTAAAACCAAATAATACCAGAAGTGCCCAACCGCTGAGGACCACACCTGGTCCAGGGCTTTTAGCATATCAAAGTACCAGGGACCCAGAGTAAAACCAAATAATACCAGAAGTGCCCAACCGCTGAGGACCACACCTGGTCCAGGGCTTTTAGCATATCAAAGTACCAGGGACCCAGAGTAAAACCAAATAATACCAGAAGTGCCCAACCGCTGAGGACCACACCTGGTCCAGGGCTTTTAGCATATCAAAGTACCAGGGACCCAGAGTAAAACCAAATAATACCAGAAGTGCCCAACCGCTGAGGACCACACCTGGTCCAGGGCTTTTAGCATATCAAAGTACCAGGGACCCAGAGTAAAACCAAATAATACCAGAAGTGCCCAACCGCTGAGGACCACACCTGGTCCAGGGCTTTTAGCATATCAAAGTACCAGGGACCCAGAGTAAAACCAAATAATACCAGAAGTGCCCAACCGCTGAGGACCACACCTGGTCCAGGGCTTTTAGCATATCAAAGTACCAGGGACCCAGAGTAAAACCAAATAATACCAGAAGTGCCCAACCGCTGAGGACCACACCTGGTCCAGGGCTTTTAGCATATCAAAGTACCAGGGACCCAGAGTAAAACCAAATAATACCAGAAGTGCCCAACCGCTGAGGACCACACCTGGTCCAGGGCTTTTAGCATATCAAAGTACCAGGGACCCAGAGTAAAACCAAATAATACCAGAAGTGCCCAACCGCTGAGGACCACACCTGGTCCAGGGCTTTTAGCATATCAAAGTACCAGGGACCCAGAGTAAAACCAAATAATACCAGAAGTGCCCAACCGCTGAGGACCACACCTGGTCCAGGGCTTTTAGCATATCAAAGTACCAGGGACCCAGAGTAAAACCAAATAATACCAGAAGTGCCCAACCGCTGAGGACCACACCTGGTCCAGGGCTTTTAGCATATCAAAGTACCAGGGACCCAGAGTAAAACCAAATAATACCAGAAGTGCCCAACCGCTGAGGACCACACCTGGTCCAGGGCTTTTAGCATATCAAAGTACCAGGGACCCAGAGTAAAACCAAATAATACCAGAAGTGCCCAACCGCTGAGGACCACACCTGGTCCAGGGCTTTTAGCATATCAAAGTACCAGGGACCCAGAGTAAAACCAAATAATACCAGAAGTGCCCAACCGCTGAGGACCACACCTGGTCCAGGGCTTTTAGCATATCAAAGTACCAGGGACCCAGAGTAAAACCAAATAATACCAGAAGTGCCCAACCGCTGAGGACCACACCTGGTCCAGGGCTTTTAGCATATCAAAGTACCAGGGACCCAGAGTAAAACCAAATAATACCAGAAGTGCCCAACCGCTGAGGACCACACCTGGTCCAGGGCTTTTAGCATATCAAAGTACCAGGGACCCAGAGTAAAACCAAATAATACCAGAAGTGCCCAACCGCTGAGGACCACACCTGGTCCAGGGCTTTTAGCATATCAAAGTACCAGGGACCCAGAGTAAAACCAAATAATACCAGAAGTGCCCAACCGCTGAGGACCACACCTGGTCCAGGGCTTTTAGCATATCAAAGTACCAGGGACCCAGAGTAAAACCAAATAATACCAGAAGTGCCCAACCGCTGAGGACCACACCTGGTCCAGGGCTTTTAGCATATCAAAGTACCAGGGACCCAGAGTAAAACCAAATAATACCAGAAGTGCCCAACCGCTGAGGACCACACCTGGTCCAGGGCTTTTAGCATATCAAAGTACCAGGGACCCAGAGTAAAACCAAATAATACCAGAAGTGCCCAACCGCTGAGGACCACACCTGGTCCAGGGCTTTTAGCATATCAAAGTACCAGGGACCCAGAGTAAAACCAAATAATACCAGAAGTGCCCAACCGCTGAGGACCACACCTGGTCCAGGGCTTTTAGCATATCAAAGTACCAGGGACCCAGAGTAAAACCAAATAATACCAGAAGTGCCCAACCGCTGAGGACCACACCTGGTCCAGGGCTTTTAGCATATCAAAGTACCAGGGACCCAGAGTAAAACCAAATAATACCAGAAGTGCCCAACCGCTGAGGACCACACCTGGTCCAGGGCTTTTAGCATATCAAAGTACCAGGGACCCAGAGTAAAACCAAATAATACCAGAAGTGCCCAACCGCTGAGGACCACACCTGGTCCAGGGCTTTTAGCATATCAAAGTACCAGGGACCCAGAGTAAAACCAAATAATACCAGAAGTGCCCAACCGCTGAGGACCACACCTGGTCCAGGGCTTTTAGCATATCAAAGTACCAGGGACCCAGAGTAAAACCAAATAATACCAGAAGTGCCCAACCGCTGAGGACCACACCTGGTCCAGGGCTTTTAGCATATCAAAGTACCAGGGACCCAGAGTAAAACCAAATAATACCAGAAGTGCCCAACCGCTGAGGACCACACCTGGTCCAGGGCTTTTAGCATATCAAAGTACCAGGGACCCAGAGTAAAACCAAATAATACCAGAAGTGCCCAACCGCTGAGGACCACACCTGGTCCAGGGCTTTTAGCATATCAAAGTACCAGGGACCCAGAGTAAAACCAAATAATACCAGAAGTGCCCAACCGCTGAGGACCACACCTGGTCCAGGGCTTTTAGCATATCAAAGTACCAGGGACCCAGAGTAAAACCAAATAATACCAGAAGTGCCCAACCGCTGAGGACCACACCTGGTCCAGGGCTTTTAGCATATCAAAGTACCAGGGACCCAGAGTAAAACCAAATAATACCAGAAGTGCCCAACCGCTGAGGACCACACCTGGTCCAGGGCTTTTACTTTTAAAGAAAATTATATTATATACATATAAAAAGGCATTTTTGTATCTAGAGTCTAGAACAATGAAAGATGAGTGTTTATTTAATAATATGTTTTAATTTATAAAGTAATAATAAACTATATATTTGCTATGCAGGAAAATGGCTAAACTAACTTTTTGTTATGAAAGGGCACTTTTCATCACTGATATATCTTCTTGTATTCATACAGGGCCAAAGAGAGCAGAGACACCAGTAGCAATAACTGTGGGACCATACACTTGGCCTAGACCTCCTGCTGTTGCTAAAAGCAGTGTCATCTGCCTAAAGGGAAATATATAGAGAGAAAATACCCATAAGGAGTGTCTCTCTAGGCAAAACATTACAACATCAGTAGAATATTTCTCCAATCATGCTTACCTGAGGTTAGTAACAAAATACTCACAGTTATGTGTAAAGAGCTTATATGTCATTGTGCTGCCTTTCATTTCTTCTTCTGTCTCCATAATTTCACTGGTTCCCCTTGGTTTGGACTTTCCACCCAGGTTTTTGTTGACTTTGTATTGGTTCTCTTCTGCATCATCCTTTTACTTCTGTTGTAACCGTGCATTTACAGGAACTGGTGGATAAGCTAATACTGGCGAGAACTACAGGAGGAAGCCACTGGGCACAGACGTCAGTTCAACGTCTAGTTTTCATTTACATTTGGTTGAGTTGTCAACTAGCATGAATTCAACGTGAAATCAATAAAAACATGTGGCTGTCCATGGTACTGATTTCTGTCTGTCTGTTTGTGTGTGTGTGTGTGTGTGTGTGTGTGTGCATGCAAGTATAAACATTTTTGTTGACTCACCCTACTTGTAGACTAGTTGAACGCTGATGCCATCCTCCTCTCTTTCATGCTGGCTAAACGGTCTATGGCTCTGTCATACAGTACACTTTTATTTTTTGTTGTCATAGGCTACCTAGCTAAAATGCTTGCTATCCTAATTTCCTTGCATGGGCAAAAATGAATCACAGAACCAGCTAAGTTAGATAGTTGATTGGTCTGAAGCCAAATCCAAACTGGCCTCCCTTGGGGGCGTTTTGCTGCACCAGGACAACCCACAGTTGAGCTCAGCTCAAAGCTGATTGGCAAATGATTTTATAATTGTTTTATCAAGGGAGGCCAAATGCTTGCTGGCATCAATCAATCAAATGCTACGGCTGCAACATGTTATACTCTTTTGGTCCAGACAGCATCAGATACATGGTTTACACATACTGAGACAGAGGGATGCTGTTTCCCTCGTTCGCAGGATTTCACCAGTGACATTCAGCCACTTTCAAATTTTCCAGGCTGGAAAATGATGAAAACACAGAGCGAGACAAAATATAAATTATTTTATTTGAGGAAGCCTGGCTTCCCTTGGCATACATGAATACACGCCACTGTTTATATCATGCTTTCATTGTCCACCAATTTTGAAGAATTTCCACAAATATTAAAGCCACAATCATGAGTGTGTTTCAGGCCTACGGCAGCGCGACCACTTCGCTTGGAACAACATTGTCAGAAAATGTAACCACTCTAGTAGACAGACCTTCGGATACACAGACTTACAACCCATGAGATCAACATGATAGATGGGTTATCATAGACAGATGTACAAAGCTCATAAGGAATTATACATTATTCCAATTGAAATAGACATTGACTGTGACTCTAAATATTGTAGGCTAAAAGTACTACAAATAAAACTCTACAATAATATTTAAAAATGTATATTACATTTTTTTAAAGATTTTGGCCTTTACTACTAAAACCCATAGGAACACATTGAATAACACATTCATAATGGCAAAAAGGACAGTGAAAAAAGAAATCATGAGAAAGGTTTTAAAGTGTCTGTCCTGAATCTAGGCGATATTTTAACGAGTGCGCTGAGAGTCTGAAAGCAAGTTCAGGGAGTGAGTGTTTTAATAAATAAACACAACTAAATACAAAACAAGAAACACAAACGCACACACATGACACTGGAACAGAAACAATGACGCCTGAGGAAGGAACCAAAGGGAGTGACATACTGTATATAAAAAACTGGAAATATATACAGTATATATATATATATTTTACACATATGTAACACCTTTTTTGGGTAAGCAAAAAACTACCTTTATACTTCCATTACTTTTTTAAAACCGCTACGGTTACCTTCAGATGAGTCCCGTGACACTACAGACGTTTTTGTGAGAAGACAGATTTTCGGGATGTCTCATGGTCTAACAAACACCGCTCTAGCTCTGCCACCTTTCACCACAGATGTCTCATGGTCTGACAAACACCGCTCTAGCTCTGCCACCTTTCACCACAAATGCAGAAGTGCGACACTGGTGGATGCAGTGGATTGAGACCCATCCAATACAAGATATCTCTAGTTTAAACTGACAGATTTTGATGGGGAATTTTTTGTTATGTCATTTAGATTGACGCACCGGTGCTTCAATCAACGCTAGTTTAACACCAAGAATCACTCTGTGTGACCCTGATTTGCCCACTGCATTTACAGTTTTTAAAGTACAGAGCCCAGTGTTGATATTGCCAGATTGTGCCAGTATTATCTGAATCTCAACCTTATATCTCAACCTTATATCTCAATAATGTCACCTTTCTTCATCTTTATATAATATGGAGGAACTATAAAAGGAAAAATATTGTAAGATGTAAAACGCACACACAGTACTTTCATGTTGATTAATAGTTGTTAATCAAAGCTCATATACAATAATTACTGTTTTAAGCTTTACTCTTGGCTCCCCTCTGAATGTATCCATGTTGATTGTACTCTGTGATGAACATCTTTACACATTACTTCTAAGAGGCATAAAAACAAAACTAACTTTGTGCCTGAGAAGCATCACAGTGAGCAGCTATCCCATTGGTTTAAATGGTCATATCAATCTCTCACTTTCATTAAAGTGAATTTGGTGGCCCATGGCCCGCTGGTTTATAAGCCACGTCAGAGGAAAGAAGTATACATTTGATAGAGGGGAGAACAGACAACTATAGCCATTTGCAGTGGCTTGCAAAAATATTCATCCCCCTTGGCATTTTTCCAATTTTGTTGCTGTCACGATCGTCGTATTGAGTAGACCAAAGCGCAGCGTGGTGTGAATGCATACTTTAATTAAAGACCAAAAAAACACGAAGTACACTGAACAAACAAAACAAACTAACCAGACGAACGTGACCGCTATAGAAACTCTGTGCTAACATGCAACATCACAGACAACAACCCACGAACCACAAAACAGGCTACCTAAATATGGTTCCCAATCAGAGACAACGACAAATACCTGCCACTGATTGAGAACCATATCAGGCCAAAACACATAGAAACAGACTAACTAGACATGCAACATAGAATGCCCACTCATATCACACCCTGACCAAACAAAACATAGAATTAACAACGCAAATAATGGTCAGAGTGTGACAGTATCCCCCCTAAGGTGCGGACTCCGGCCACAAAACCGAAACCTATAGGGGAGGGTCTGGGTGGGCATCTAGCCGCAGTGGTGGCTCTGGCGCGGGACGTGGACCCCACTCCACCATAGTCATTTCCCTCTTCAAGGGCCTCTGTAGAGTGGTGACCCTCGCCTCCGACCTTGGGTCTAAGACCCTAATTAAAGGCCCCACTGGACCGAGGAGCGCCTCTGGACCGAGGGACAGCTCCGGACCGAGGGGCAGCTCCGGATTGGCTGACGGCTCTGGCGGCTCCTGTCTGGCTGGCAGCTCCTGGCTGGCTGGCGGCTCTGGCGGCTCAGGACAGACGGGAGACTCTGGCGGCTCAGGACAGACGGGAGACTCTGGCGGCTCAGGACAGACGGGAGACTCTGGCGACTCAGGACAGATGGGAGACTCTGGCGGCTCAGGACAGACGGGAGACTCTGGCGGCTCAGGACAGACGGGAGACTCTGGCGGCGCTGGGCAGGAGGAAGGCTCGGGCGGCGCTGGGCAGGAGGAAGGCTCTGGCGGCGCTGGGCAGGAGGAAGGCTCTGGCTGCGCTGGGCAGACGGGAGCACCTGTAGGGATGAAATGGAGAGACAGCCTGGTGCGGGAGGATGCCACCGGAGGGCTGGTGCGTGGAGGTGGCACCGGATAGACCGGAACTTGAAGGCGTACTGGAGATCTTGAGCACCGAGCCTGCCCAACCTTACCTGGTTGAATGCTCCCCATAGCCAGGCCAATGCGGCGAGGTGGAATAGCCCGCACTGGGCTGTGCTGGCGAACCGGGGACACCATGCGTAAGGCTGGTGCCATGTATGCCGTCCTGAGGAGACACACTGGAGACCAGATGCGTAGAGCCGGCTTTATGGCACCTGGCTCGATGCCCACTCTAGCCCGGCCGATACGAGGAGCTGGAATGTACCGGACCGGGCTATGCACACGCACCGGGGACACAGTGCGCTCCACCGCATAACACGGTGCCTGCCTGGTTCCTCGCTCTCTCCGGTAAGCATAGGAAGTTGGCGCAGGTCTCCTACCTGGCTTCGCCACACTCCCTGTGTGCCTCCCCCCAATACATTTTTGGGGCTGCCTCTTGGGCTTCCAGCCACGCTGCCGTGCTGCCTCATACCGGCGCCTCTGCTTTCGCTGCCTCCAGCTCTGCTTTGGGGCTATTCCCCTGGCTGTGCCCAGGGTCCTTCGCCATCCAGAATCTCCTCCCAAGTCCATGAGTCCTGCGTTCTTTGCCGCTGCTGCTGCTGGCCGTTACCACGCTGCTTGGTTCATTGCTGGGCTATGTCTCTATAAGCTTCTATAAGCACATCTCTATAAGCACATCTAGCCTCTGGGATTTTTGACCATTCTTCAAGGCAAAACTGCTCCAGCTCCTTCAAGTTGGAAGGGTTACTCTGGTGTACAGCAATCTTGAAGTCATACCACAGATTCTCAATTGGATTGAAGTCTGGGCTTTGACTAGGCTATAAATGTTTCCCTTTAAACCACTCAAGTGTTGCTTTAGCAGTATGCTTAGGGTCATTGTCCTGATGGAAGGTGAACCTCCGTCCCAGTCTCAAATCTCTGGAAGACTGAAATAGGTTTCCCTCAAGATTTTCCCTGTATTTAGCGCCATCCATAATTCCTTCAATTCTGACCAGGTTCCCAATGAAAAACATCCGCACAGCATGATGCTGCCAACACCAAGCTTCACTGTGGGGATGGTGTTCTCGGGTTGATAAGAGGTGTTGGGTTTGCGCCAGACATAGAGTTTTCCTTGATGGCCAAAAAGCTCAATTTTAGTCTCATCTGACCACAGTACCTTCTTCCATATGTTTAGGGAGTCTCCCACATGCCCTTTGGCAAACACCAAATGTGTTTGCTTATTTTCTTCTTTAAGCAATGGCTTTTTTCTGGCCACTCTTCTGTAAAGCCCAGCTCTGTGGAGTGTATGGCTTAAAGTGGTCCTATGGACAGATGCTCCAATCTCCGCTGTGGGGCTATGAATCTTCTTCAGGGTTATCTTTGGTCTCTTTGTTGCCTCTCTGATTAATGCCGTCCTTGCCTGGTCTGTGAGTTTTGGTGGGCGGCCCTCTCTTGGCAGGTTATAATGGATTTAATGGTGCTCCGTGGGACATTCAAAGTTTTGAATATTTTTTTATAACCCAACCCTGATCTGTACTTCTCCACAACTTTGTCCCTGACCTGTTTGGAGAGCTCCTTGGTCTTCATAGTGCCGCTTGCTTGGTGGTTTTGAAGACTCTGGGGTCTTTCAGAACAGGTGTGTATATATATATATATATATATATATATATATACAGAGATCATGTGACAGATCATGTGACACTTAGATTGCACACAGGTGGACTTTATTTAACTAATTGTGTCACTTCTGAAGGTAATTGGTTGCACCAGATATTATTTAGGGGCTTCATAGCAAAGGGATGAATACATACTGTATGCACGCACCACTTTTATTTTTTAGAATTTTTTAAAACATGTTATTTTTTTCATTTCACTTCACCAATTTGGACTATTTTGTGCATGTCCATTACATGAAATCCAAATAAAAATCCATTTGAATTACAGGTTGTAACGCAACAAAATAGGAAAAACGCCAAGGGGGATGAATACTTTTGCAAGGCACTATAATGACACAAGGTCGCTGGTTCGAATCCAACATCTAGTTTTAACTTATCTGTTCTACATTTAATTTTATTTTATTTCATAACAGTGGATTTAACAGCAGATTATCTCAGAAATTCCACTGCCTTAACAAGTATAGTATGATTCAGGCAATTTCTAAAACAATACTTTGTTCAAGAGCTAATTTGAAATACCAGATATCAGTGTATTGCTTGGTGTGGCAGTAGCACCAACCTCAATCGCATGGCGCTACAGAGAGTAGTGCGGACAGCCCAGTACATCACTGGGGCCGGGCTCCCTGCCAATCAGGACCTCTGTATCAGGCGGTGTGAAAGGAAGGCCCTGAAAACAGTTAAAGACTCCAACCACCCAGGCCATAGACTGTTCTCTCTGCTTCCGCACTGCAAGCAGTGCCCGTGCATCAAGTCTGACAACAACAGTCTCCTGAACAGCTCCTATCCCAGCTAACAGCTAACCAAATTCCTAACAAAATGGCTATGTGTGAATGCTTCCTCACACAGACTGAGTGGACCCTTGTATTTTATTCTTATTTTTGTCTCTGCACACTCACAAGGCCCTACATACTTATGCACACTGACACCCCAACACACAAACAAACACTCACTCCATCCTTTGCTTACACATACATAATATGCACATACATTTATACTGACTCTACGCACACACACACACACACACACCTACTCACATACAATCATCATATACGCTACTGCTACTATGTTTATCATATATCCTGATGCCTAGTCACCTTACCCCTATACTTATCTATCTCTGTCACACCAGTATCCCTGCACATTGTAAATATGGTACTAGAACTGACTCTGTATATAGTATGCTTGCTTACTTTATCGTGTTCTTCTTATTTCTTATTTTTATATCTTGTGTGTTTTTGTTCTAACTTGTTATTTTTATTATTACATTGTTATTGATTACTGCATTGTTGGGGTTAAAGCTGGCAAGAAAGGCATTTCACTGTACTTGTGCATGTGGCATTACAACTTTAAACTGACCCCATATTGTCATGCAAATGTCTTCCTATAAGGCCTCTTTTTCTATGGAGATCCATGTCAAGCTGTGACTGACCATCCATTCGTCATACAGTAAAATACATTGTTTGATATGAGGCCTCTTGTTCGGCCGGGGCATTTCTGTGTTGCTTTTCTTTGTAGTTACATTTCTCAGAGAACTGACAGGGACTGTTGAGAGGAGGATGGTTTTATGGTGAGTTTCAAACCTTTCTGGAGGGGCCACACAGACACTGACACACACAAACACACACCAACCCAAGTGCACACACGCACGCACACACATGAATATTTCACAATTTTCATCACCACTGTTGAAGCTAGCCTCCTGCTCAATGCTAATATGCTGCTGATCAGACTGGGCTACCTCTCGTCATACATTTCCTTCTTACACAGGCTTTCAACTTTTGAAAGGAGGTGAATATTGATCTATTGATTTATATTGATATTGATTTATGTCTCCACAGGTCAGATCACAGGAGGAAGCTGGATTCATTGCACTTACAACCACAAACAGAGCAGAGAGCAGAGGCAATGCTAGCATGCTAATTGGCAATGCTAACACCCTGGGCTCTATGATTCATCTGTGTGTTTGAAGGGCACTAAACTGAGGAAGCATTCACACATAGCAAAGCTACATTACAGTATGGTCCACTCACCCATATGAAAATATGGTCTTTGATTACAATTGAGCCTTTCTATTTCAATAATCAGCTTGGTTAACTTGAACAAGCCTCTATCGGGATTTACGAGGGATCATTTCCCCTGCTTTCCTCAATTCCTGTAGGTGTGAGGAGAAGAGAAGCGGTGTGGTAGGGTGCAGCCGAAGCGTCATACTGTGGCTTGTGGCCAGGGAGAGAGAGGTGGCAGCAGCTAGCTGTCAAACAGTGGGCTGCTGAGACACATATCTCTCTCTCTCTCTCTCTCTCTCTGGAGCAGTGCCTGAGCACAGCTGGTAAGGGTTGGGCAGCTGCAGTGAGATTTACACACACGCACTGATGCAGGCACACGCTCACACACACAGATGGAGAAGGAAAACCATCAGAAAACAGGAAAAAGGATATGTGAACAGGAAGTCAAGCATCAACATCACTCCTTCCTTCCATGTGCAAAGACGCCGACGGCTAGGCAGATGTGGCGGCGTCTTAGTGAGATGAAGACGCCGGGTGACCAGTCCTCCTTTACTGAACATACTACCCGCCAATGTTCAATCATTAATGAACAAACTTGATGAACTCAGATCGAGGATCTTGGTTAAACAGTACAAATACGACCTACACAGATTGATTGAGATGGCATAACACAAGTATAGGGACAAAGTGGAGGAGCAATTCAGTGGTTCGTACACAAGGCGTATGTGGCAGGGGCTCCTAACGATCATGGATTACAAAAAGAAAGCCAGCTACATCGCGGTCACCAACGCCACACTACCAGATGAGCTAAACACGTTTTTTTGAGCACAATGACCCTGAGCTGCCGACCCTAATGACAACGTGGGCTACATACTCACGGTCTCCACTGACTACGTATGTAAATCATTCAAACGTGTTAACCCTCACAAGGCTTCCGGCCCAGATGGCATCCCTAGTTGTGCCCTCCGAGCATGTACTGACTGTTGTGTTCTGTGACATTTTCAATCTCTCGTGTTCTGTGACATTTTCAATCTCTCGCTAACTATCACCTTTTTCCCTCCCCGACACACTCAACCCTCTACAATTCAACTACCGTCCTGACAGATCCACAGAACACACAATCACCATTGCACTGCCCTTACCCACCTGGACCAAAATAATGCATATATGAGGATGCTGTTCATCGACTACAGCTCGGCCTTCAATACCGCCCGGCCTTCAGATCATTACAAAGCTCACAGCCCATGGTCTGAACTCCTTCCTATGCAACTGGGTCCTGGACTTCCCAGGTGGTGAAGTTAGGCAACATTTACCTCAACCCTGATTGTCAATACAGGGACCCAACAAGGGTGCGTCCTCAGTTCCCTCCTGTATTCCCTGTATACCCAAGACTGCGTGGCCTCACACAGTTCCAACTGCATCATCAAGTTTGCTGACGACAAGACAGGCCTGATTACCAACAATGACAAGATGACCTACAGGGAGGAGGTAGACACTCTGTCAGCATGGTTCCAGGTAAACAACCTCTCCCTCAACGTCAGCAAAGTGAAGGAGCTGATTGTGGACTTCACAAAGAACATGGCCGGGCAAACCCCCGTCCTCAACAACAGGGCCCCATGGAGACGGTCAATAACTTCGAAATCCTCGGCATACACACCTCAGAGAAGCTGAAATGGTCAAACCACACGGACACTGTGGTGAAGAAGACACGACAGTTACTCTTCAACCTCAGGATGCTGATGAAATTTGGCCTGTGCCCAAGGTTCCTCACAGAGTTCTACAGGAGCACCATTGAGAGCATACTGTCGGGCTGCATCACAGCCTGGTACAGCAACTCCACCATCGCGGACCGCAAGTTGCTTCAGAGGGTGATACGCGTAGCCGAACGCACCATTGGGTGCAAACTGCCTGCCCTCCAGGACCTACAACACCAGGTGTCACAAGAAGACCAAGAAGATCATTAGGGACCCCAGCCACCCGAGCCATGCCCTGTTCCCTGCTTCCATCACTCAGACACGGTCAGTACAGGAGCGACATGGAGAAAACTGGAAGACTGGCCAATAGTTTCTACCTTCAGACCATCAGGCTGCTAAATAGCAGCCTGATGGTCTCCTGATTCCTGCTTACAAGCAAAAATTAAAGCAGGAGGCACCAGTGACTAGATCAATGAAAAAGTGGTCAGATGAAACAGATGCTAAGCGATAGGACTGTTTTGCTAGCACAGACTGGAATATGTTCCGGGATTCCACCGATAGCATTGAGGAGTACATCACATCAGTCATTGGCTTCATCAATAAATGCATCAATGAAGTCGTCCCCACAGTGACTGTACGTACATACCCCAACCAGAAGCCATGGATTACAGGCAGCATCTGCACTGAGCTAAAGGCTAGAGCTGCCCCTTTCAAGGAGTGGGACTCTAACCCGGAAGCTTTGAAAAGATCCCGCTATGCCCTCCGATGAATTATCAAACAGGCAAGCATCAATACAGGACTAAGATCGAATCGTACTACACCGGCTCTGACGCTCGTCGAATATGGCAGGGCTTGCAAACCATTATAGACTACACGGGGAAGCACAGCCGAGAGCTGCCCAGTGACACGAGCCTACCAGACGTGCTAAACTACTTCTATGCTCGCTTCGAGGCAAATAACACTGAAACATGCATGAGAGCACCAGCTGTTCCATAAGACTGTGATCACACTCTCCGCAGTCGATGTGAGTAAGACCTTCAAACAGGTCAACATTCACAAGGCCGCAGGGCCAGACGGATTACCAGGACGTGTACTGCGAGCATGCTCTGACCAACTAGCCAGTGTCTTCACTGACATTTTCAACCTCTCCCTGTCCAAGTCTGTAAGACCAACATATTTTAAGTAGATCACCATAGTCCCTGTGCCCAGGAATACTAAGGTAACCTGCCTAAACGACTACCGACCCTTAGCACTCACGTCTGTAGCCATGAAGTGCCTTCAAAGGCTGGTCATGGCTCACAACAACACCATCATCCCAGAAACCCTAGACCCACTCCAATTAGCATACCGCCCCAACAGATCCACAGATGATGCAATCCCCATTGCACTCCACACTGCCCTATACCCACCTGGACAAAAGGTACACTTATGTGCGAATGCTATTCATTGACTACAGCTCAGCATTCAACACCATAGTGCTCTCAATGCTCACCAATAAGCTAAGGACCCTGGGACTAAACACCCCCATCTGCAACTGGATCCTGGACTTCCTGACGGGCAGCCCCCAGGTGGTAAGGGTAGGTAACAAAACATTCGCCACTCTGATCCTCAACGCAGGGGCCCCTCAGGGGTGGGTGCTCAGTCCCCTCCTGTACTCCCTGTTCACTCATGACTGCACGGCCAGGCACGACTCCAACACCATAATTAAGTTTGCAGTTGACACAACAGTGGTAGGCCTGATCACTGACAACGACAAGACAGCCTATGGGGAGGAGGTCAGAGACCTGGTCGTGTGGTGCAGGATAACAACCTCTCCCTCAACGTGATCAAGACAAAGGAGATGATTGTGGACTACAGGAAAAGAAGGACCGAGCATGCCCCCATTCTCATTGACGGTGCTGCAGTAGAGCAGGTTGAGAGCTTCAAGTTCCTTGGTGTCCACATCACCAACAAACAAATTTTGTCAAAGCACACAGAGACCATTGTGAAGAGGGCGTGACAAAACCTATTCCCCCTCAGCAGACAGAAAATATTTGGTATTGGTCCTCAGATCCTTAAAAAAGGTTCTACAGCTGCACCATCAATAGCATTACCAGGTTGCATCACTGCCTGGTATGGCAACTGCTCAGCCTCTGACCACAAGGCACTGCAGAGGGTAGAGCAAACAGCCCAGTACATCACTGGGGCCAAGCTTCCTGCCATCCAGGACCTCTATACCAGGCGGTGTCAGAGGGAGGTCCTAAAAATGGTCAAAGACTCCAGCCACCCTAGTCATAGGGTGGCCGCACAGCAAGCGGTACTGGAGCACCAAGTCTAGGTCCAAGAGGTTTCTAAACAACTTCTACCCCCAAACCATAAGACTCCTAGTCTGACATTTCAAATTCTTAAAATAAAGTGGTGATCCTAACTGACCTAAGACTGGGCAATGTTACTAGGAATGGCAACCCAGACTATTTGCAGTGCCCCCCCACACCTTACACCCTCTTTACATCACTGCCACTCTGTTATTATTCGGACATTTCCCATTCTTAATATAAAGTGGTGATCCTAACTGACCTAAGACAGGCAATGTTAACTCTGATTAAATGCCAGGAATTATGAAAACAGAGTTTAAATGTAGTTGGCTAAGGTGTATGTAAACTTCCGACTTCAACTGTAGGACTCATTTTACTGTGGATCCTTTGCTGTTGTTCTGGGATTGATTTGCATTTTTTGCTCCAAAGCACGTTCATCTCTAGGAGACAGAACGTGTCTCCTTCCTGAGCGGTATGATGGCTGTTTATACTTGCGTACTATTGTTTGTACAGATGAATATGGTACCTTCAGTATTAACCCTACTTGTGGAGGTCTACAAAAATTTATTCTGAGGTCTTGGCTGATTTTCTTTTGATTTTACAATGATGTCAAGCAAAGAGGCACTGAGTTTGAAGGTAGGCCTTGAAATACATCTACAGGTCCACCTCCAATTGACTCAAATTATGTCAATTAGTCTATCAGAAGCTTCTAAAGCCATTAAATAATTTTCTGGAATTTTCCAAGCTGTTTAAAGGCACAGTCAACTTAGTGTATGTAAACTTCTGACCCACTGGAATTATGATACAGTGAATTATAAGTAAAATAATCTGTAAACAATTGTTGGGAAAATGACTAGGATGCACAAAGTAGATGTCCTAACCTACTTGCCAAAACTATAGTTTGTTAACAAGACATTTGTGGAGTGGTTGAAAAACTAGTTTTAATAACTCCAACCTAAGTGTCTGTAAACTTCCGACTTCAGCTGTACATGTACATACTACCTCAAATAACCGGTGCCCCCTCATCTTGACTCTGTATCGTTACTCCCCTGTATACAGTCTCGCTGTTGTTATTTCACTGCTGCTCTTTAATTACTTGTTACTTTGATAATTTATTCTTATCTGTATTTTTTGAAATGGCATTGTTGTTTAGGGGCTCGTATGTAAGCATTTCACTGTAAGCTCTACACCTGTTGTATTTGGCGCATGTGACTAATGAAATTTGATTTGATTAGTCAGCCACCCCCCTCATCCCTGCTACTCCCCCTATGGCCATTCCCCCACAACCCCTCAACAATCTGTACTCTGCCTCTACCCCAATGGACATGTTTTTATTCATCACTTCCACAGTTGTTATGATGTATATAGTGCTATTTCTACTGTTCTTTTTATTACCATTTTCCTCATTTTATTTCACTTAGTCCTGCATGTTGGAGCGCTCGGAGCCTAAGAATTTCACTGTACCCTGCAATCAAACCTGCAACCCTTTACATGTGACTGTTAAACACTCACAATCTGGATATCCTCACCCAGAGGTGTCATGGTAAATAGATATGTTGCCTCTTCCTGGCGTTTTTGTCTAAGGGATGGTTTGGAGGATTCATCCAAGAATTCCAAGCTTGAGATCAATTTCATACAACCAAACACTCATACAAACACATTCACATGCGCACCTACAGATATATGAGCCAGTTTGCTTCAGCAGGAAAATCATCCTGCAGCAACAGGAAATTTAAATTATCATGTGGATTATAATTAATGAATTTTTTTGTAGGGGGTTGATACATTTTTCACTAGGGCAAATCAAGTCTGAATTTTCTAAGTGGAAATTAAACTCAAGAAGCTTTTAAAAAAATCAAATATACTACACGTTAGAATTTCCTGCTGCGTAGGAAAATCCTCATCACCAAAAGAGTGATCAAATTAAGATCCTACATCTGTAGGTACACATATACACCCACACATGGATATTTCACATGCACATATGCACGCAGTACATACACTGACAAAACGCACATGAAGACACACACACCCTCATGGCACGCACATACACACACAGATGTTGCTCTTTAATTCCCCTCCATTTCTCTGAGGACTCCTCTGTTAGTCTTTGCCCACTTGCAACAGCAGCATACTGCTGGTCGTCAAGGAAACCACTGCACTCTGTTTTTGTTTGCTTTAAATTTGTTGTGGCCACTGCCAGTGACAGGACGGAATTGTAATATGTTCATCCTATGAAAATGTAAAGGGATTGTTCATTTATCTATTCTCAGAACAGCAAAAACACGTTGCCATGACAACAATAGTGTGAAATAGATATACAGTATGTGCCTCTGTTGTAACTGTAATACCATTGGTTGTATCAACACAGAATATGGCTCATAATATCACTTGGTGGAGTAGTCAGTTATGATTTTTCTGCTCTGGAAATATCCTATTTCTTTGCTGTCCAACCACATTTCTCCTTGAGCCATGTTTCAGCTGACTTTGGGGAGTGGAACAAGGCTGAGACTATAAAAGCAAGGCTGATGGTATGGAACACATTCTCTAACTAGGATGCAGAAAATACCAAAGGCCAAAACACTCCCTCTTCCTCCTATCCATCCCCAACCTCCTCAGTGTGTGTGTGTGTGTGTGTGTGTGTGTGTGTGTGTGTGTGTGTGTGTGTGTGTGTGTGTGTGTGTGTGTGTGTGTGTGTGTGTGTGTGTGTGTGTGTGTGCGCGCGCATCACAGATATCACAGCTGGCCGACAACGGGTGGGCGAATCCCCGGTGTTGGCCGGAGCACTGACCTGTCAGCATGAACTCTCTCATTCTCTCTCCCTCTCTCATTCTCTCTCCCTCTCCCTTCCTCCCCCTCTCTACAGAACACATGACCTCACATTTTGAGGTTGACTCAGGGATGCCAGTCAGTGTGTTTTCCTCCTGCCTTCGTCTCCATGACAACAGTGAGTGACTGAGTGACCCACTGCACAGAGCCAGAGATGCAATGTTGTCCGGTCCTCTGGCAGTCTCTATGGGGGTGCCACAGGGTTAAATTCTCAGGCCGACTCTTTTCTCTGTATATATCAATGATGTTGCTCTTGCTGCGGGCGATTCCCTGATCCTCTTCTACGCAGACGACACCATTCTGTATACTTCTGGCCCTTCCTTGGACACTGTGCTATCTAACCTCCAAACGAGCTTCAATGCCATACAACACTCCTTCCGTGGCCTCCAACTGCTCTTAAACGCTAGTAAAACCAAATGCATGCTTTTCAACCGTTCGCTGCCTGCACCCGCACGCCCGACTAGCATCACCACCCGGGATGGTTCCGACCTAGAATATGTGGACATCTATAAGTACCTACGTGTCTGGCTAGACTGTAAACTCTCCTTCTAGACTCATATCAAATATCTCCAATCTAAAATCTAATCGAGAGTCGGCTTTCTATTTCACAACAAAGCCTCCTTCACTCACGCCGCCAAACTTACACTAGTAAAGCTGACTATCCTACCGATCCTCGACTTCGGCGACGTCATCTACAAAACAGCTTCCAATACTCTACTCAGCAAACTGGATGCATTTTATCACAGTGCCATACGTTTTGTTACTAAAGCATCTTATACCACCCACCACTGTGATAGTCGGCTGACTCTCGCTACATATTTGTCGCCAGACCCACTGGCTCCAGGTCATCTACAAGTCCATGCTAGGTGAAGCGCCGCCTTATCTCAGTTCACTGGTCACGATGGCAACATCCACCCGTAGCACACGCTCCAGCAGGTGTATCTCACTGATCATCCCTAAAGCCAACACCTCATTTGGCCGGCTTTCCTTCCAGTTCTCTGCTGCCTGTGACTTTAACGGATTTCAAAAATCGCTGAAGTTGGAGATTTTATCTCCCTCACCAACTTCAAACATCTGCTATCTGAGCAGCTAACCGGTCGCTGCAGCTGTACATAGTCCATCGGTAAATAGCCCACCAAATTTACCTACATCCCCATACTCTTTTTATTAATTTACTTTTCTGCTCTTTTGCACACCAGTATCTGTACCTGCACATGACCATCTGATCATTTATCACTCCAGTGTTAATCTGCTAAATTGTAATTATTCGCCTACCTCCTCATGCCTTTTGCACACAATGTATATAGACTCTTTTTTTTCTCCTTTTTGTTTGGCTGTGTTATTGACTTGTTTATTGTTTGTGTAACTCTGTGTTGTTGTCTGTTCACACTGCTATGCTTTATCTTGGCCAGGTTGCAGTTGTAAATCTCAACTAGCCTACCTGGTTAAATAAAGGTGTTCTCAACTAGTCTACCTGGTTAAATAAAGGTGTTCTCAACTAGCCTACCTGGTTAAATAAAGGTGTTCTCAACTAGCCTACCTGGTTAAATAAAGGTGTTCTCAACTAGCCTACCTGGTTAAAAAAGGTGTTCTCAACTAGCCTACCTGGTTAAATAAAGGTGTTCTCAACTAGCCTACCTGGTTAAATAAAGGTGAAATAAATGCAGTACTTACAGAAAATACAATTGATACATAGAACTGAATAATTACAACATGTCATCTTGTTTTGGCTACACTGTGACATCTAAGGGAAGACTGCAAAAATGCCATGACAAATGAATGGTCATTGAATCATTTGTAATGGCAAAGCTACAATATAAAGTCTGCTGCTCATTGATGGGGAACTATGTGTTTTGTCATAAAATGATGGTTAGATTCCTGACACACATTGACTGACACACACACACACACACACACACACACACACACACACAATCTAGGCTCCTTTGAGATCCCTCTTTCAAAGTCACTGAGATCTCTTCTTCTAGCCATGGTAGCCAAAATAATGGGCAACTGGGCATTTTATACCTGACCCTAAGCTTTATTAACTCACACCTGTGTGGAAGCATTTGCTTTCAATATATGTTGTATCCCTCATTTACTTAAGTACTTCCTTTATTTTGGCAGTTAACTGTATTTTCCACAGTCATATTCCATGGTCCAATGTCAACAGGGATATGCAGAGACCATGGTCTTACAGTAAGAGAATATGTCATAGTGTTGGATATGTTACTACCAGTGGAGGCTGGTGGGAGGATCTATAGGAGCTCATTGTTATGGCTGGATGGAATTAATGGAATGGTATCAAACACATCAAACATATAGAAACCACATCTTTGACTCTGTTCCATTAATTCCATTCCAGCCATTACAATGAGCCTGTCCTCCTGTAGCTCCTCCCACCAGCCTCCGTTGGATACTACACACTGAGCTTTCTGCTTTGGTGCTTTATTGTCAGGTCAAACCTGTGTGTGAAAAAATACGGATTGGAAAGGTCTGGGAGACTTAGGGCCGGTTCTCCCAGACACAGATGAAGTCTAGTGCTGGACTAAAAAGTGGTATCAATAGAAAACATCAATTGATGATGGCCTTTAGTCTAGGACTAGGCTTATTCTATGTCAGGGAAATTCCTGTTTCCTGACGTCACAGTTTCACAACATATTTTCCATGTTATTTCTGGTGTTCCTCCTCTTCTTCCTCATGTTGTATTGTCTCCAGGAAGATCCTATTTCCTTTGTGGGATGTCCTTTCCATGATGATGTAATGGTTTGATGTTAGCTTTATATTGGGTGGGTCAGATATTCAACAACTGAAACATACAGTCACTGTATTAGGTTCATAAGGTCTGGATGCCAGGAAAATCTCTGCACTCTATCATCGTGAAATCTGCTTCACTGTATATATGCAGTTTCTAAACGAAAAGGATACATACAAAAATAAAAGTATGTTATGGATAATGGATAAAGCATGAGAAGCTTTTACGGTTTAGCCTCATCAAGTCTGTATGATTTAGGAACCGAGCAGTCTTCAGTTACATGACAAAAGCAGGCGTAGGCTGGTCAGCGTTGCATTGCTATGGTAACAAGTACACTGTTTCTTGCCGTCACAGGCAGAGAGGGTGATAGAGAGAGTGGGATAATGAGAGAACAGAGAAAGAGATAGAGGGGGAGGAGATAAACAGAAAGAGAGGGAGGTGAGGAAAAGACAGAAAGATGAGAGATGGCGATGCAGAGACAGAAAGAGAGAGAGAGAGAGAGAGAGTTGTGGGCCACCCCCACATACTGTATAGCTCTACAGAGGAAGTGTGTCAGAACCACAATGGGGTAGATGGCAACACTTAATTTGAAGTGGGCCTTTTTACTTTCAAATAGCTCCCCCTTACATAACAATCTCAGCTCTTCCTATGGGCCATCGCAGACAAATGTCAGTAGGTGGGTAGACTGAACACAGAGATGTGTGTGTTAATAGAGAAGTGTTGGGTGGGTAGACTGAACACAGAGATGTGTGGGTTAATAGAGAAGTGTTGGGTGGGTAGACTGAACACAGAGATGTGTGTGTTAATAGAAAAATGTTGAGTGGGTGTCAGTGTAGCAGATGGGGATCTGTGAAACTCCCTCCTCAGCTTGAAGTGTCACCGCTTGCGCCATTGAAGAAGGCCTTTTTCAATAGAGCAACGGGTTCTCTTCAACACGATAGTACCTACAAGCTCATCACTAAGCTCTGGGCCCTGGGTCTGAACCCCTCCCGGTGCAACTGGGTCATGGAATTCTTGACAGGACAACCCCAAGTGGTGAAGGTAGGCACAACACATCTGCCACGCTGATCCTCAACATGAGGGACCCACAAGGGTGCATTAGGGAAAGGGAAAGGGGGATACCTAGTCAGTTGTACAACTGAACGCCTTCAACTGAAATGTGTATTCCTGCTGAGCCCCCTCCTGTACTTCCTGTTCACCCATAACTGCATGGGCATGCATGTCCCCAACTCAATCATCAAATTTGATGACACAACAGTGGTAGTAGGCCTGATTACCAACAATGACGAGACGGCCTACAGGGAGGAGGTGAGAGTCCTAGCGGAGTGATTCCAGGAAAATAACCTCAAAGTCAACAAAACGAAGGAGCTGATCGTGGACTACAGGAGACAGCAGAGAGAGCACGCCCTCATCCACAAAGACAGGGCCGCACTGGAGAGGGTCAAAAGGTTCAAGTTCCTCACTGAATACCTGAAATGGTCCCTTCACACAGCTAGTGTGGTGAAAAAGGTGTAACAGTGCCTCTTCAACCTCAGAAGGCTGAAGAAATTTGGCTTGGCCCCTAAGACCCTCATGAACTTCTACAGATGCACCATTGAGAGCATCCTGTCGGGCTGGTACGGCAATTACACCGTCCACAATCGCATGGCTCTCTAGAGGGTGGTGCGGTCAGCCCAACACTGCCTGCTCTCCATCACCTGGTGTCACAGGAAGGTCAAGAAGATCATCAAGGACCTCAGCCACTCGAGCCACGGCCTGTTCAAATCACTACCATCTAGAAGGAGGAGACATTACAGGTGCGTCAAAGCTGGGACCGAGAGACTGAAAAACATCTATCTCCAGGCCATTAGACTGTTAAACATTCACCACTAGCCAACCTCCGCCCAGTACCCTGCCCTGAACCTTAGCCACTGTTACTAGTCGGATTCCACCTGGTACTCTACCCTGGACCTTAGAGACTGTTGCCCTATGTACATAGGCATGGAAGACTGGTCACTTTAATAATGTTTACATCCTAGTCATCAAATCAAATGTATTTATATAGCCCTTCATACATCAGCTGATATCTCAAAGTGCTGTACAGAAACCCAGCCTAAAACCCCAAACAGCAAGCAATGCAGGTGTAGAAGCACGGTGGCTAGGAAAAACTCCCTAGAAAGGCCAAAACCTAGGAAGAAACCTAGAGAGGAACCAGGCTATGAGGGGTCCTCTTCTGGCTGTGCCGGGTGGAGATTATAACAGAACATGGCCAAGATGTTCAAATGTTCATAAATGTTCATAAATAATAATAATCACAGTAGTTGTCGAGGGTGCAGCAAGTCAGCACCTCAGGAGTAAATGTCAGTTGGCTTTTCATAGCCGATCATTAAGAGTATCTCTACCACTCCTGCGGTCTCTAGAGAGTTGAAAAGAGCAGGTCTGGTACAGGTAGTATGTCCGGTGAACAGATCAGGATTCCATAGCCGCAGGCAGAACAGTTGAAACTGGAGCAGCAGCACTGCCAGGTGGACTGGGGACATCAACGAGTCATCATGCCAGGTAGTCCTGAGGCATGGTCCTAGGGCTCAGGTCCTCTGAGAGAAAGAGAGAATTAGAGAGAGCATACTTAAATTCCCTCAGGACACAGGATAAGACAGGAGAAGTACTCCAGATATAACAAACTGACCCTAGCCCCCCGACACATAAACTACTGCAGCATAAATACTGGAGGCTGGGACAGGAGGGGTCAGGAGACACTGTGGCCCCATCCAATGATACCCCCGGACAGGGCCAAACAGGAAGGATATAACCCCACCCACTTTACCAAAGCACAGCCCCCACACCACTAGAGGGATATCTTCAACCACCAACTTACCATCCTGAGACAAGGCCGAGTATGGCCCACAAAGATCTCTGCCACGGCACAACCCAAGGGGGGGCACCAACCCAGACAGGAAGATCACGTCAGTGACTCAACCCACTCAAGTGACGCACCCCTCCTAGGGACAGCATGAAAGAGCACCAGTAAGCCAGTGACTCAGCCCCTGTAATAGGGTTAGAGGCAGAGAATGCCAGTGGAGAGAGGGGAACCGGCCAGGCAGAGACAGCAAGGGCGGTTCGTTGCTCCAGAGCCTTTCTGTTCATCTTCACACTCCTGGGCCAGACTACACTCAATCATATGACCCACTGAAGAGATGAGTCTTCAGTAAAGACTTAAAGGTTGAGACAGAGTCTGCGTCTCTCACATGGGTAGGCAGACCATTCCATAAAAAATGGAGCTCTATAGGAGAAAGCCCTGCCTCCAGCTGTTTGTTTAGAAATTCTAGGGACAATTAGGAGGCCTGTGTCAGGTGACCGTAGCGTACGTGTAGGTATGTACGGCAGGACCAGTCATGGCTCACCCTATATAACTACTGCTGTACACATCTTTCTTTTCATATACTGTCCATACTGTCTATACCCACCATCATTATATACATGGATTATGTGCTCATTGTTTTGTATTGCTAGGTATTACTGCACTGTTGGAGCTAGAAACACAAGCATTTCACTGCACCTGTGATATCATCTTCAAATCGGTGTACGCGACCAATAAACTTTGATTTGATTTGGGTAGAAAGCGAAGCAGTTAGGCCTAGGTGTGTCTGCAAGACAGAGGTCCTGAGTTCGAACCTCGGTATGAGCTGAATCAGGTGTAAACGGTACTCGCTAAGCAAGCAGTGGGACATCCTTTACATCAAGTGGGGGTGCAGTTTGAGAACTCCATGTACCTATAATCAGAGAGGATGCTACAGTGTATAAAGAAGAGACCACAGTAGAATCTTTTGAACAGACATTCTCATTCTATTTCTATGTAAGAGTCTGCTATGGGGCTGCTATGTCCTAATAGGGATCAAAGACTGACCACATGGCAGTCTCTTACATTGAAATAGAATAGGGGATGTCCGTTCAAAGCTTTCTCGCTTCATTTCCTTTCCTTCACAATCACTAACCTAAAAGGAATTGGTCAAGTTGAGACATAATATATACAGGCCTTTCAGCTATCAATGCTAATACAATTAGTCTCAGAACAACAGACCAGAAAGTGCTGCAGTAGCTACCATTTCAGACTAACTCAGGCTAGCAGGGAGGGCACTGCTGGATGCTAAGTCTATCTGTGTGCTGATCTGTGCCCCCCAGGCATACAGCATAACCCAGAAAAGACAGTGATGATAGTCAGTTGGTGAGGCGGGCTGGGGGATGGGCCACAGGGCCCGGGGATGGAAACTCATGATTGCCTTGTTCCTCCCACAAGGGGCTTTTTTTGTTGTCCTTAGCCATCCCATGCTTCTATGTAGTATCCTTCTCAAAAAAAACTTTCTCTCTCTCTCTCTCGTTCGCTCTCTTTCTCACCCTCCCTCTTTCCAATTCCCTTTCAGTAAATAAAACATCTCCAACGACATCACATTGCTACCCCGCTAACCAGCATCATTAGAAATCAACACACTGCCCTATTACTGTACGCGTTACCGTGCCTCTGCTTTGCTGTCTCCCAATCACCTCCCCGACCCTCGCCTGCTAACCACAGTTAATGACTCCTCCGTCCAATAATTAACCCCAGGAGCCAAACCATTTCATTTGTTCCAGGTAAATTACAATGCAGTGCCATGGCATACGTGCACTAGCTTTGTAGCTAAGCTATCCTGCAATGTGGTTAGCTCCACGGGCCGTGCTTGTATTCTAGTGAGATAAATGGCTAGCATGATTTATAAACCATGGACTAAATGTCACAGGGTGGTAATTAGTTGAGATTGTAATGTACGGATTAGAACTATGGTATGCCTCTGTTGAGGAACCCATGCCTAACAATGGTGACCCTGGCTGTCTCAGAGGGAGTTGGGATATGCAATAAACACATTTTCAATACTCACTGTGTGTAACAGGACAAATATAAGCATCCCCAAATTATTATTATACAATTGATTCCAGTTTGTATTTTCTGCCTGATCATCCCAGAGCCAAAGACACTGCCACAATCCACCTCGTGACTCACACACTCACATATGCGTACACACGTGCCTGCATGTGCGCAGACACGCGCACACACACGCGCACACACACACGCACGCACGCACGCACACACACACACACAGGCGAGCTCTGGTTCCAACTAATACAGGTCATGACCTACAGTATATGGTGACATCAGGACTCAGAGGCTTCATGTCCATAGAGGGAACAGGGGCACGTGCCCCTCAGATTTGACCTGTAAAAAAATATATTATAATAATAATAGTGAAAAAATAATACTACTTTTGTTTAATTTTTGGTTGTTGTTTCTCTGTAATACTCCTAGCCACCTAGCAAGTGTATGAAGTTGGCTCTAGATAGCCCAGATTGGTTCCCAGTCTCCCTACCTCATTACATGATACCAAGAAGCCATTTTATGGTTTCTCCTAGATACCCCAGCTACAAAGACAAATTGCCTATATTGTAAAAATTAATGAAAACAAAAAATAGTTTTTTGGTTTTAAGGTTAGGGTTAGTCATACGGTTAACAGTGTGGTTAAGGTTAGAGTTCATGTTAGGGTTAAGTTTAAGAAGACACATTTTAGAAATAGGCAGGGTTTATGACTTTGTGCCTCTGGTAACTAGTGATGACCCCCATTTCAAGCTATCAATCAAGTTAGAGTAGCTAGCTTGTCTAATTATCTTAGCTGGCATGCCTGCTGCCAAGGTTGGTAAACTTTAGAAAAGAAAGCAATAATGAAATGTACTACTGAATAAGACTCACATTCCTTTCAATCTTTTACCCAGATTTTAGGAGAGATGCAGAGAAGTATATTTAGTTTCTGAAAAAAAAAAAACACCAGTCAGGAGGATGCAGACAGCTCAAGATGTATGCTTAGAAAAGCAGGGACTAGCCTAATTCCAGCTCTGTTTGTGCTGTCTTGCAACGTGACAATTACCATAGGAGTTTGCAAGACAGCACAAACAGATCTGGGACCAGGCTACAAGGGGACAGCCTGACCTGGCAAAAACCCTTTGCTGGTGGCATATTTTAGGCAAGATTACTGCAGTTGTAGAGACCCCTGGGTGCGGTCTTAGACAGGCCTACATGGGGCTCCCGAGTGGCACAGCAGTCTAAGGCACTGCATCTCAGTGCAAGAGGTGTCACTGCAGTCCCTAGTTTGAATCCAGGCTGCATCACATCTGGCTGTGATTGGGAGTTCCATAGGACGGTGCACAATTGACCCAGTGTCGTCTGAGTTTGGCCGGGGTAGGCTGTCATTGTAAGTAAGAATTTGTTCTTAACTGACTTGCCCAGTTAAATAAACATGTAAAATACCACATACAGCTGCCATGAGGGCATCCAGACTTTTTCAGACTAGCACGCTTTTCATCATAGTGGAGATTACCCTACTGCCATTGACTGGAACGAACTACAAACATCTCTGACACTGGAAATACTTATCTCCCTCACTAGCTTTAAGCACCAGCTGTCAGAGCAGCTCACAAATCACTGCACCTGTACATAGCCCATCTATAAATAGCCCATCTATAAATGTATTTATTTTGCTCCGTTGCACCCCAGTATTTCTACTTTGCACGCTCATCTACTGTCAAATCAGTGTTTAATTGCTATATTGTATTTACTACGCCACCATGGCCTATTTATTGCCTTTACCTCCCTTATCTCACCTTATTTGCCCACATTGTATATAGACTTATTTTTCTACAGTATTATTGACTGTATGTTTGTTTTACTCCATGTGTAACTCTGTGTTGTTGTATGTGTCGAACTGCTTTGCTTTATCTTGGCCAGGTCGCAATTGTAAATGAGAACTTGTTCTCAACTTGCCTACCTGGTTAAATAAAGGTGAAGTAAAAATATTAAAAAAGAAAAACATGCCAGTGTGGGTCTGCAGGTGTTTGTATGACGTATGTATGTATGTCCCCCCCCCCCTCCAGTATAATCAGACTGATAAGGTCCACCCATACCTATTTAAATTCACTGCAGTGCTGCCACCATGGTGTCCACTGTGTGTCAGAAATCTCATAGCAGTAGACTGGTACATGAGTAAGTCCAGATGGAAAGTTACTAAAGCTATAGAGTAAACCACATGACACACAACGGGCCCCACCCTGTGGTTTGGTTTACCTGTGGTGAGTTCATAGGCATCCTCATCAGTCATAGTTGTGGTCAGTAATGCTCTCTCAATGGCTAGGCGTGGCCCCTTCATGATTAGAGCCAGACTGAAGGAAGCTATGTGGGTGGAATTTCCTCACAAGGTTCTAGAAATGATTGACGTAGAAAATACCAATGGAGTTCATTCAAATCAAATCATATAGTACTGAGGGAAAAAAGCATGAATACTGTAGTTACAACAGTAATTATTAAATACACAGAAGTATATAAGGGTATTAAAACATGTAACAACCAATTGCTGTGGTGACTCAGCTGAAGGGCGTGGCTCAGCAGCCAGCCAGTGGTGCACCAGGCACCACCCTGCATAAGCCAAGACATGTCCAGGGTGACTCCATGTTAGGGTAGATAGAAAAGCTAACTAAATCAGTGTCTGTTGGTAACTTACTCCTACTTCATAGGAAGGGCTTTCTTTGCTCTCTCATAACTGTAAATCTAATGGAGAGATGATATCCTACACTACACATTGGTTGGCTTGCCTCATGTCAACCACAGGAAAGACACTATACTTGGTAGGAATCTGTGCTTCTTTCAAACCAATACTGAGTGCTCCTGTATGTCAGTGAATCTGACAGATTATACAGCTGTGACATACTTATGCATTGACTTCATTTCCTCTATGGGAAATGTCCTTATGTTGTTCCCTTTGGGAGAAATCTGTTTCCCTCACAAGCCAAATGGTTTCTCACCTGAAGTTTGCATTACCTAGTTGGTGCTTCTATTACTTGCCTGGTAAGTTACATTCCTGCCTTAAATGTTACGGCTTTACAGGTTGAAGCAGGAGTTGATTTGAAGCTCAGTGTGATTTCTTTGACAGCTGGCTGCCTCCACAGTATTTGGGTGTGTCGCTGCTGAATGACATTGGGATCCCAGAGAGAGAGAGAAAGAGAGAGAAAGAGAGAGAGAGAGAGAGAGAGAGAGAGAGAGAGAGAGAGAAAGAGAGAGAGAGAGAGAGAGAGAGAGAGAGAGAGAGAGAGAGAGAGAGAGAGAGAGATCTTGCATAACTCTAACCTCTCCCAATACAAGTCGCCTGTTTGAAAGTGTGTACCGGTCGAGGGAAAAGAGGCAGTGAGAGGAAAGAAAGCATAGATAGACAGAGGGTGAGCAAGAGAGCCACTCCAACCTACACACAGCAGTAATGCATGCAGGCAAACCTAGCAGCCTGTCCCTGGGTGGGAGGAATGGATGCCTACTTGTTGTGTAACAGCGCTCTCCTCCTCCACACTCTGCAGAACACTGAGTTATTACATGGTTTATTCCATCCTTAGTTTTCCCAGCGTTACTCTCAGACCTTCTCTTCTAAGCAGCGTCTTTCCAACAGGAAGATATTCAATTTTTATCCCTCTGCATTATCTAGCCCATTTTTATCCCTCTGCATTATCTAGCCCATTTGATACCGCTGCATTATCTAGCCCATTTGATACCGCTGCATTATCTAGCCCATTTGATACCTCTGCACAAACATTGCACTGATGTGATTTAGATGGCTTAGTTGGTTGGAGTTCCAGGGTTTGATTCTCACGTGTATTTTTTAAAACTTTATTTAACTAGGCAAGTCAGTTAAGAACAAATTCTTATTTATAAGAATTCGGCCAAACCCGGATGATGCTGTGCCAATTGTGCGTCGCACTATGGGACTCCCAATCACTGCCGGATGTGATACAGCCTGGATACGAACCAGAGACTTTAGTGACACATCTTGCCCTGAGATGCAGTGCCTTAGACCGCTGCACCACTTATCAGTCACATTTATCTGCTTTCGGTCTTGCAATGTCTGTATGCCAATAATAAATCCTGTTATTCTCACAAAAGCTGTCCCTGCAGCGTTGGTGGTCATATTCTCTAAACTCCCAACCTCTGACGCACTGCATGCCACTCTCAATCAACACAGGATAACAAACACGCAAGCCTCATTGATTTGCTGCATTGGTTTGGCCGGTTTGGCACCTGCACCTCCCCAGCTCCCCTATTGACCACTGTGTAGTTCAATCACTTGGCATTGAGTCAGCCTGACCACACAATGACCTTGGACTACAATAGCAGGCCTGTGACAGATTGGAGATGTGGTTCCATGTAGCCTGGAGGTTTATGTTGGTGCGTAGCCTGTACTGGTCATATGCTCTGGCTGGTCAAACACACCACCGTTAGACTTGCGCTCATCAGCAATGGAGTGGAATGTATGAATACAGATATTCTGTTGATGCCCAGAAACATATTACTGCACAAGCACACAAGCATGCAGTACACAGTCACCATCATGGAAGCTGATACCTGACTGTGTGGTGTTATGGGTATTGTGTTGAGTGGAAGTTGTATAGTATGTAGTATATTTACATATATGTATATGACATATGTATTACATGCATACTATACAACATCCATGTATGTGCTGTGTATGTTTGCGAGTTCCAGATGTATGGATACAAAACGACACAATAAAGGGATCAGGCACTACTCAGCTCCACAACACTGTCCCTCATCACACAAGCAGAAAATGTGACTGGTGTCTATGGAGACGGGAGAAAATAGCCCTATATTTGCTACCATACAGGGAGGCAGGACATAACTCTCGCCTGCAATCACACATATCCATGAAGGTTTGATTGTGCACAAAACCTCCATGGACTGGGAAATCTGATACGGGTTGTGTTCTTAAATTCAGTGTGTTCAGGGTGTTCGTAAATGTAGAGTGTTGTCAGAGTGTTGTCAGAGTGTTGTCTGTTTGTAAATTCAGAGCACACTGGACGCTATGGCCGAGGAGTAGGGTTGATCCAAGCATTCTGATCTCACCCCAGCAGTCAAGCACCCAAGCTAACTAACTAAAGTTGGCTAGCTTGCTAGCTACTTCCAGACACAAATGAGAGAACATCTCACTCTGATAATTTTACTTGCCCAAGCAGAGCTGGTTAAGCTGTTAGGCTGTTTTCATGTGATCTAGAGCGTTAGTGACTAACTCTGCTGCTGGCAACAATTGAATGAAAGTTTTTTTGCCGAAGTTTACTGACACCGGTTATATTCAGCGGGGGTTGCGGTTTGTAAATTCATCAGTTATTCTGCGCCCTGGCACACTCGAGAGTGCTCTGAAATCGGATTAGGTAAACAGCAACAAGAATGGCAACAGTTTGAATGTTACCCTGTTGGAATGTTGAAAGCTTTGGTTAGATGGGGAATTAAATGCGGTTGGTATATAAATGTTGGCTGGTCTCTGTGGTAATGTAATGTTATGTTAATTGCACCATGTTAATTGTACCAAATGTTATGTTAATTGTACCATATACGCATAAGAAGCCATTACTGATCCACCACCTTGTGATTAGTCAAACTTCAAGCAGAGGCACTCTGTACTTTTACGTTGTGAGGGAAATGTTCATTCTTCTCTCTCTCTCTCTCTCTCTCTCTCTCTCTCTGCTTACTCAAGGTCATTCATCAACCCCATCTCTATCCTCCCTCCCGCCTCTCTGTTTCTCCGTCTTCTATCTCTCTGCCATGTTTATGTGCAGCTCAGCAGGAGCAGATTGACAGTGAAGGGGGATGCAGTCGAATATTTACTTCTGCTGGAGTGTGTTACCCCAAACAGCTCAGGGGCCTTCAGAGCTCCTATTCCATTTTGCAATGATGTGGAATGAAACTTGGCAGCCAGAGCTGCAAGCCCCGGAGTGTGTGTGTGTGTGTGTGTGTGTGTGTGTGTGTGTGTGTGTGTGTGTGTGTGTGTGTGTGTGTGTGTGTGTGTGTGTGTGTGTGTGTGTGTGTGTGTGTGTGTGTGTGTGTGTGTGTGTGTGTTGGGTGCTTGTGTGATATATCGATGGGGTCTGTGTTAGCAGAGATGCGTTAATTAAGCAATAAGGCCCAAGGGTGTGTGGTATATGGCCAATATACCAAGGCTAAGGGCTGTTCTTATGCACGGCGCAACACAGAGTACCTGGATAAGTCCTCAGCCATGATATATTGGCCATTTACTGAACCACAAACCCAGAGGTGACTTATTGCTATTATAAACTGGTTGACAACATAATTAGAACAGTAAAAATACATGTTTTGTCATACCCGTGGTATAAGGTCTGATATACCACAGCTTTCAGCCAACCAGCTTTCAGGGCTTGAACGACCCGGTTTATAATGAAAAAGATAACACATTATTCTATAGGGATAGTGATGGAAATAATGAGAATGGTTTGCAGCGCATAGCATGACTTGCCTCTGTGAGAGTATGTTATTGTGCACATATGTGAGTGAGTTTGAACATGTCTGAATGTGATAGGGTGCTTGGGCAAGAGGGGGGGATGGATGGGGGAAGGGAAGCTGAGTCAGCCAACCAGAGGGAGGGAGTGAGAGAGAGGTGCAGTAGCAGCCACCACTATGCCCTGTAACCCTGTAAGACTAGCGCACTAAAGGAGCACCAATGCAATGCAAAGCAGAGCAGGAGGTTACCAGCGAGGAACAAAGGACTGTTAGGGTGTTATAAGAGCATTCTCTTTCATTTAACCTCTGTCGCTCTGGGGACTCCTCCATCTCCTCCCTTCTTATGCCTCGGAGGCCATTTATCCTCTGTTAAACAGACCCGTCACAATTAAACAAACCCAATCCACAAGCGCTATCAGCCATGAGGCGTAATTCATGAAGACTGGCAGGGTAAATAGACTCTGGGACAGGAAGGGAGGAATACTTAACTGAGGAGAGGTTCTTTCCTTAAAACCAACACAGACCAATGAATCTTTCAACACTATCTTTTAGTGGGCTGAATATGTGTATCATGCATTCAGTCACTGAAGACTACACTTGCCACTTCCAACCAAAGGAAGAGCTTCTCTTGGCATATCAATATTCTCCCATTCAAATACATGGCTTAAATTCACGTCATCTAACACGTGACACCTGATAAAGACCTAAAGGCCAAAACGTCATAATAAATGCACCTGAGATTGCATATTGTTATGTATAGACACAGCCCACTGAATCTGTATGTGTTGTGTTTTCTCTCTTCCGCGTGACAGCAACAGAACCGAGGAGTAAGGCAACCTGAACTTATGGACCGTACGCTCCTACAGCCTTTTAGAGTCAGCTCCCAAGGTTGACTGTGCTATAGTTGGCCCACGGCCCTGGATTCTGATCAGCTCCGTCTTGGCCTGTCAGCTGGGAGGAAATAGCTATTAAGGACACGTCAATCAATCGCCGAGGAATCTGGTAGAAAGAGCAGCTGGAAAGAACAGCTCACTTCCTGTTAATGTTCCTGTTAGGGACATTTGATTGACAAGCCGAATAAAACAATTGCAGGGAATAATTGCCACTAATTGCCGATAAGTGCTAGACAGCTGCCTACTTACCATAAACCCCAAATGCCCTTCTGAATGTATGTTTTGATATCTGGCTAAGCTAGCCAATTGACATCACCGATGCTAACAGAGTTAGCTAGCACAGAAACCAAAATGTCCCCTTTGTTGCACCTCAAATGAAAGCATTATAGCAATAAAGTCGGAGCTGGCTGGCTGGTCTCAGTGATGCATTGCATGCCTCTTTTCGAACGTATATCTTAAAGCTATCTGAAGGTTGTCTTGTGCCTCTGGGTAGCGTTACACTGAGAACGACTATACATTTCCATTACACCAAGCTACGGTAGGACCAAACATACATTTGTATTCATACAAGGTCTCAAAGCACTGTGCTGTGACTGAATGATCTCCCTCTCCATCTCTGACACACTCAGTACAATAACCTGCCTCTTTAATGCAAAGCAAGTGTTTGGTTTTTGAATCCCCTCCATGTTATTATTCATTTGTTCAAAAGAGTGTTCTCCACTGTGCTGGTATAAAAGCAAGCTGGGGAGAAAACACAAGCAACTGACCTTAGTGAAGGTCACATGATTCAATACATAACACACACACAAGCACGCACATGCTCACACACATACACACACACACACACACAGTGGTGTAAAGTACCTAAGTAAAAAATACTTTACAGTACTACTTAAGTAGATTTTGGGGATATCTGTACTTGATTTTTCCCTTTATATTTTTGACAACTTTTACTTTTACTTCACTACATTCCTAAAGAAAATGATGTACTTTTTACACCGTACATTTTCCCTGACACCCAAAAGCACTCATTACATTTGCTTAGCAGGACAGAAAAAATTGCAAAATTCACGCACATATGAAGTGAACATCCCTGGTCATCCCAACTGCCTCTAATCTGGCAGACTCATTAAATGTCTGAGTGTTGGAGTGTGCCACGGTCTATCCGTAAATAAATATATAGATATATTTTCAAAATATAAGGAATTTTAAATTATTTATTTTTTATACTTAAGTATATTTTTGCATTTACATGTATTTTACTAAGTAATTTTCTATTAAGGCATCTTTACTTTTACTCAAGTAGGAATGTTGTGTACTTTTTCCACTGCACACACAACAACATCACAGGCACTTGCACATTTGTATTTATTAAGGATCCCCATTAGCTGCAGCTACTCTCCCTGGGGTCTTCCTGGGGTCCATACTGTAGCTACAGTGACAGTCATGCATCTAAACCCAGTTGTACACTCTCACAAACACACACCTCCATTGAAAGGCTTTACAGAGTAGTGGTGTGGTGTAAGAACACTCTCTATTGAATGGTACACTTGGTGAGCACTGTGTCTGCATTATTCCACAAGCTAGTCAGGGGGATATCAAAGAGTGCAAGACAGAGTGCTGCTGCACCGTATCTTCTCAGCATACCAAACTGAACACAGCATCCCACTGTGCCCACTGTGCCTGACATACTCCACAGTCCAAACAATACAGCTCATATGCACGTACCTACTTCACATACTGCGTGCATTATGCACATCATAGAGCGGTGAGTAATTAGCTAAACTCATTAGCCTATGTTTGTGTGAATCAAAGGACTAATGTAGGGTGGAGTGGTGGAAGCAGGTCAATAATACCAAGAGAGAAAAAAATCCCACTTAACTATTCAGTATCTCTCTCTCTCTCTATTCAGTCTCTCTCTCTCCCCCCCCACCCTCTCTCTCTCCCTCGCTCTATTCAGTTTTGCTATGTTCATAATGAGATCCCAGACCTAAGCAGCTGTGGAGGGTAATGTAATATGAGTAATAATGATGTCCTCTCCACCAGTCAGTCTCAGTAGGAAGAGACACACACCAAAACACACTCACACACACACACCCTGGTGCCAGTCATACAGAAAGCGTACTGAGGGCATTTTAATTGGCTTTATTTGCAGTAGTGGGTTGGGTGGTGAACTGGAACACACATGCCAAATTGCTATGCTTTCCCTCCTAAACATGCCTCCTCAATGTGTAGACCACCTCCTGCTTGCTCACTCCATCAACACTCCTCTGGCACAGGTGGACTGCCAGATGGACCTGTCAAGTGCATGAGTACATACCACAGGAGGACGTTTGATTTATTTGATGCCATTCCATCTATTCCGCTCCAGCCATTACCACAAGCCCGTCCTCCCCAATTAAGAAGCCACCAACCTCCTGTGGTACATACACTGTGTCGGACAAAGACATCCAAGAGAAGAGTTTAATAACTCTTACCCTGAACATTCACATGCCTTAGTCAATATCCTTTTCACAACAAATATAGTGGTCAAATCCATTACTCTATTCTTCTGCAATAAAGCACAACACTGAATTTTTATGAATTCCAGCACACAGTTGCCATAATGTTGGCTGAGATCCAAGATGAGAACTCAAAAGTAGAACTCCCACCATGGGATTATTCAGCCTATTTAAGGCCACTATTTATAAACTGGAAGCACTGGGGTGGACAAGAGGCACTCCACTGTCTAAAAGGAACAATTCTCAATTAACCCATGATCAATGTGACTTAACCCACATTAACCCGTGATCAATGTGACTTAACCCACATTAACCCATGATCAATGTGACTTAAGCCACATTAACCCATGATCAATGTGACTTAACCCACATTAACCCATGATCAATATGACTTAACCCACATTAACCCATGATCAATATGACTTAACCCACATTAACCTGTGATCAATGTGACTTAACCCACATTAACCCATGATCAATGTGACTTAACCCACATTAACCCATGATCAATATGACTTAACCCACATTAACCCATGATCAATATGACTTAACCCACATTAACCTGTGATCAATGCGACTTAACCCACATTAACCCATGATCAATGTGACTTAACCCACATTAACCCATGATCAATGTGACTTAACCCACATTAACCCATGATCAATGTGACTTAACCAACATTAACCCATGATCAATGTGACTTAAGCCACATTAAACCATGATCAATGTGACTTAACCTACATTACCCTGTAATCAATATGACTTAAGCCACATTAACCCATGATCAATGTGACTTAAGCCACATTAACCCATGATCAATATGACTTAAGCCACATTAACCCATGATCAATATGACTTAAGCCACATTAACCCATGATCAATATGACTTAAGCCACATTAACCCATGATCAATATGACTTAAGCCACATTAACCCATGATCAATGTGACTTAAGCCACATTAACCCATGATCAATGTGACTTTCACAAGTGCATAATAAGAGGAAGATAAACTAATCTTATCTGCATCAATCAATGACTCAATCAACTTATCAACCTTCTTAGTCGCAGTTGGAAATACAATACAGCCATGCTTAATTATAAAACGCTGTGTGCTGAAAATCTGATTGGAAGGCTGCGGTCAAGGCTGATTATCACCATGCCCTAGTGTTTTGTTTGTTTGGTCAAACGTTTAAAGGCCCAATGCAGCCATTTTTCTATCAATATCAAATAATTTCTTGGTACCAATGAAGTACCTTACTGTAATACATTTCTGTAACACTTTATTTGGGCAGTCCATCTGTAGATGCTCTACCCTTGTGTTTTCATGTGATCTGATGTGATCTTATGTGAACACGTGACGTCATGTGTTTTCATGTGATCCGATGTGATCTTATGTGAACACGTGACGTCATGTGTTTTCATGTGATCCGATGTGATCTTATGTGAACACGTGACGTCATGTGTTTTCATGTGATCCGATGTGATCTTATGTGAACACGTGACGTCATGTGTTTTCATGTGATCCGATGTGATCTTATGTGAACACGTGACGTCATGTGTTTTCATGTGATCCGATGTGATCTTATGTGAACACGTGACGTCATGTGTTTTCATGTGATCCGATGTGATCTTATGTGAACACGTGACGTCATGTGTTTTCATGTGATCCGATGTGATCTTATGTGAACACGTGACGTCATGTGTTTTCATGTGATCCGATGTGATCTTATGTGAACACGTGACGTCATGTGTTTTCATGTGATCCGATGTGATCTTATGTGAACACGTGACGTCATGTGTTTTCATGTGATCCGATGTGATCTTATGTGAACACGTGACGTCATGTGTTTTCATGTGATCCGATGTGATCTTATGTGAACACGTGACGTCATGTGTTTTCATGTGATCCGATGTGATCTTATGTGAACACGTGACGTCATGTGTTTTCATGTGATCCGATGTGATCTTATGTGAACACGTGACGTCATGTGTTTTCATGTGATCCAATGTGATCTTATGTGAACACGTGACGTCATGTGTTTTCATGTGATCCGATGTGATCTTATGTGAACACGTGACGTCATGTGTTTTCATGTGATCCAATGTGATCTTATGTGAACACGTGACGTCATGTGTTTTCATGTGATCCGATGTGATCTTATGTGAACACGTGACGTCATGTGTTTTCATGTGATCCGATGTGATCTTATGTGAACACGTGACGTCATGTGTTTTCATGTGATCCGATGTGATCTTATGTGAACACGTGACGTCATGTGTTTTCCACATGTGAAATCATATGTTTTTTTTCTGTAAGGGTACAGACTATCAGTAACATTTCAACTAACTATCTGCTAACCATAACCCTAGCCATAACGGTAACCTTAGCAAGCAGTTCCTTATCAACATATAGCTTGTTGATAGTATGACCATCTGTAGACCATCCACAGATGGAGTATCTGGACTATGCAAATAAAGTGTGACCTAGATTTCAATTAAAATGGGAAAATATAGCTTTTAAGCAAAAAACTATTTCTCAAACAAGAAATTTGCTAGGGCTGTCTGGGAGTGGTCTGAGTGGGAAGTGGAAACTGAAAACGAGGTGTTATTGGCAGAGTGGTTTGGAACTAGCCTCTTTCTATACAAAGATGCTGCAAGATTTTGACCTTTCGCTCTTTGAGCCCTACAAGAAAATGAGTAATCCTAAACCTATATTCCTGGTGCCACGACTTCCTCCATCCACTCCACCTACACCTTCTTGTTGACAATACCATTCTTTCAAGAGTGAGGTCCTAGGCCTCTTTCCTACACCATCCCAGGCATTTTCTTCACAAGAGTTTTGTACTTTGATTTTTGTCTGGTTTCTGGTCATTCATCTGTACATGAATCAACTTGCTTACTCTGCTGTATTTGCATATTACAGCAAACCTCTTGCCCTTTCTCATATCCTTACTTATCCTGCCACACCTTTACCCAGTCGTTAACCTGAAGGGGAATAACACCCACACTGTACATTAAGCATGGAATACTTTTGATATGAAACAGCAGTCCACAAAATAATGCTTTGTTTATACAAAGTACAACTATGATTTCATGATTTATAGTCTGAGGTGGAATTGGGAATGGAATATTTGGGAACAGAATTCCCAACTTGAAAATCTCAGGCATGTACTTTATTTTTCAAAATTGTGACAGTGTAGAGTTCTCAGTGTAAATTTTCCTCATTCCACCCCTGATTGCAGGACCCTAGCTTACACATAGCCAATTTGCACACTAGGCATACTGTCAACAGTATGTAGGTATCCATTTATTCGGTCAAGATACAACATTTACAACCAATGGTCAAGATTTTAGGCCTCCCACTACTCTATACTTTTCTATAGACCGACCTTGTTTTTCCATACGCACACAGTACTCAGAGTTTACTTTAGCCTGGGTTTCTCCTCGACTCTTACATCATGCTGCAGTAATTTCTGCTCAGTAATTTCTTTAAAAATGACAAACGTTTTCAAGATAAATAAATAAACAAATACAATATAGAGGTGTTTGGGTGAATGTTATTGTTATTATTAAAAAAAAATGTTTTTTTTTGCCTTTTCACTTGACAGACACTCCCAAACCACATCAGGCTTCACACAGAGCCAACAGGCTTCAGGAGAGAATCCAGCCAGCCTCCAGACAGTCTGAGTCAGTCTGCCCAGTCATTAGAAGCAGTAGGCAGAAGCACTAGGCTGCAGTCAACCGTGAAGAGGAAAATAGTCCAAATAAAACACAATGGACGTAGTCTGAGAGCAACAGAATCTCAATTATTTCCCTTATTCATTATTCTCACAAACCTTTCTGCCTTTGTTGCATCTGAGGTAAAGGATTGGGAGTTTTGGGGGATTTTAAAGCCAATTCCAACAGGAACCAAGTTTCAAGATTTAAGATTTAATGTCACGCGCACCATCACAGTGAAATGCCTTTCTTGCAAGTGTAAGGTTCTGTATTTATTTTCTTAGTCACCTTGTGTTCTGTTTCGTTGTCTTCTTGAATGTAGCCCTGTTTCTTTGTGTTCTTGAACATAGCCCTGTCTTTCATTTTTGTTAATTGATTTCTCCTGCCGAGCTCTGCGTGTGAATCTACAGTTGAAGTCGGAAGTTTACAAACACCTTAGCCATGTACATTTAAACTCAGTTTTTCACAATTCCTGACATTTAATCGAAGTTAACATTCCCTGTCTTAGGTCAGTTAGGATCACCACTTTATTTTAAGAATGTGAAATGTAGTAGAGAGAATTATTTATTTCAGCTTTTATTTCTTTCATCATATTCCCAGTGGGTCAGAAGTTTACATACACTCAATTAGTATTTGGTAGCATTGCTTTTAAATTGATTAACTTGGGTCAAACGTTTCACAAGCTTCCCACATTAAGCTGGGTGAATTTTGGCACATTCCTCCTGACAGAGCTGGTGTAACTGAATCAGGTTTGTAGGCCTCCTTGCTCGCACACACTTTTTCAGTTCTGCCAAAACCATTTTCTATAGGATTGAGGTCAGGGCTTTGTGATGGCCACTCCAATGCCTTGACTTTGTTGTCCTTAAGCCATTTTGCCACAACTTTTGAAGTATGCTTGGGGTCAATGTCCATTTGGAAGACTCATTTGCGACCAAGCTTTAACTTCCTGACTGATGTCTTCAGAT
Organism: Oncorhynchus kisutch; assembly: GCF_002021735.2. NCBI lineage: Eukaryota > Metazoa > Chordata > Actinopteri > Salmoniformes > Salmonidae > Oncorhynchus > Oncorhynchus kisutch. The sequence continues at coordinate 43,212,082 of NC_034180.2, forward strand.
GCTACTTCAATATATCCACATCATTTTCCTCCCTCATGATGCCATCTATTTTGTGAAGCGCACCAGTCCCTCGTGCAGCAAAGCACCCCCACAACATGATGCTGCCACCCCGTGCTTCACGGTTGGGATGTGTTCTTCGGCTTGCAAGTCTCCCCCTTTTCCTCTAAACATAATGATGGTCATAATGGCCGAACAGTTAAATTTTTTGTTTCATCAGACCAGAGGACATTTCTACAAAAAGCACGATCTTTGTCCCCATGTGCAGTTGCAAACCGTAGTCTGGCTTTTTTTATGGTGGTTTTGGAGCAGTGGCTTCTTCCTTGCTGAGCGGCCTTTCAGGTTATATTGATATAGGACTCGTTTTACTGTGGATAGAGATACTTTTGTACCTGTTTCCTCCAGCATTTTCACAAGGTCCTTTGCTGTTGTTCTGGGATTGATTTGCACTTTTAGCACCAAAGTATGTTCATCTCTAGGAGACTGAACGCGTCTCCATCCTGAGCGGTATGATGGCTGCGTGGTCCCATGGTGTTTATACTTGCGTACTGTTGTTTGTACAGATGAACGTGGTACCTTCAGGCATTTGGAAATTGCTCCCAAGGATGAAACAGACTTGTGGAAGTCTACAATTTATTTTCTGAGGTCTTGGCTCATGTGTTAAGATTTTCCCATGATGTCAAGCAAAGAGGCACTGAGTTTGAAGGTAGGCCTTGAAATACATCCACAGGTACACCTCCAATTGACTCAAATGATGTCAATTAGCCTATCAGAAGCTTCTAAAGGCATGACATCCTTTTGTGGAATTTTCCAAGCTGTTTAAAGGCACAGTCAACTTAGTGTATGTAAACTTCTGACCCCCTGGAATTGTAACACAGTGAATTATAAGTGAAATAATCTGTCTGTAAACAATTGTTGGAAAAATGTATTGTGTCATGCCCATATTAGATGTGCTAACTGACTTGCCAAAACTATAGTTTGTTAACAAGACATTTGTGGAGTGGTTGAAAAACAAGTTTTAATGACTCCAACCTAAGTGTATGTAAACTTACGACTTCAACTGTACACCTTTTTCTCCCTGTGTATTCATTACAGAATACCTCACTCAAAAAACTGAATGGATTCAGCGGAGCTACAGCAGCGCCTAACCCAGCATGAGGAGCATATGGAGGAAATCTGCCATCTTCTCCGCCAGCCTATCCCTACTCCTCCGATGCCAGGTATCGTAACCCATAGCCCTTCATTCATATCCATGCCTGGAAAATATGACGGTTCACCTGGGAAACGTCAGGGATTTCTGATGCAATGCAGCAAATACATTGACAAGACAAGGGTGGATTTTGTTGTGTCTCTACTCACAGGCAAAGCCTTGGATTGGGCCACTGCCATATGGACTGCCAACAGCACAGAACTCGGATCCAAGACCCATTTCCACACCCTCTTCAAAGAGGTATTTGATCACTCTCCTTCCGGTCGTCCTATAGGAGACCTCCTCATCGAACTTCAACAAGGATGCAATTCAGCTGCTGAGTATGCCCTCGAGTTTCTCAACATGGCTGGAGGGAGTGGATGGAGTGAGGCTGCTTTACTTACCGTTTACCGAAGAGGGATCAGCAGGGAACTTCAGGCGGAGCTGGCCTGTAGAGGGGACCTTCGGGATTTAAATAAATGCATTTGTATGTCCATCTCCATCGACCACCACATCGCCGACCGCCGAAGAACTCTGCCACCCAGGAACCTGAAACCTTCTCTTTCCATGATTCTGTCATCCTGTCCGAGTCTTCCAGAGCCCATGCTCCTCTCCAGTGTATCGAACGTCAAAGGCGGATCCAAAAAGGTCTCTGCCTATACTGTGGAGAGAAAGATCATTTACTCAGCCATTGCCCTGTTCGCCCCCCACAGAGAGATGAGAAGGGTCCCTCTGCTGCCATGCAGGTAGGCATGTCCTTATTTCTAAATATCTCCCAGAAGCAAATCTCCATCCCAGTATTGATAACCGTGAAGGGGGTTACTAAGTATGTAGAGGGCTTGTTGGATTGTGGGACTTTTACCTGCTTCATCAGTTGTCTCAGCCTACCCTGCAGAGCCACCACCATTGAGGACTCTGCCTCTGCAGTGCCACCCATCATACCATCTGAATACGCCCAGTACAGCAATGTCTTCAGCAAAATCAAGGCCTCCACTCTGCCACCACATCGCCCAGGGGACTGTGCTATTGACTTACTCCCAGGAGTGTCCTCACCGAAGGGCCGTGTTTACCCCCTATCTATCCCGGAAAATGAGGCAATGTAGAACTACAGTGAGGGAAAAAAGTATTTGATCCCCTGCTGATTTTGTACGTTGCCCACTGACAAAGAAATGATCAGTCTATATTTGAACAGTGAGAGAACAGAACAGTGACAGAATAACCTCAAAAAAAATCCAGAAAAACAGGGGGGGGGGGGTACTGTAAGATTCTGTATTTATTTTCTTAGTCACCTTGTGTTCTGTTTTGTTGTGTTCTTGAACATAGACCTGTTTCTTTGTTCTCTTGAATGCGTCAATCTACGCCCTTTTCTCCCTGAGTATTCGTTACAGCAAGCTTTAAACCCAACAATGCAGTGATTAATATCAATGTAGTACAAAACAATTACGTAAGGTAGAACAAAAACACATGAGAAATAAAAATAAGAAATAAGAAGAACACAAGAAAGCAAGAAGCTATATACAGGGTTAGTTCCAATACCATGAAGTGCCCAGGGCAGTTGAGTAAAAGTCCATGTTGAAGCAAAAGTTATTGTCGGTTATAAGATATTCTGGCGGATACATTCTGTGAAAATATAATAAAAACAAATGTCAAAAGAATCACAAAATAGTAAAATTGGGTCAGAGCTGGCAAAACGACAGCCATCCAGTTCGGCGCTCCTTAAACCAAAGATCGTGATTTTCCTAGCATCGTAGAGCTCTCTCTCTCACTCTGCCTCCCTCCATCTCTCTCTGTCACTTTGGACAGGCCATTGGAGACTGGTTACCATGACTAAGACCCTATTAGGCTGACTGCTTCTAGCGGCCTAAATAATGGAAGTTACCTTGGACATTTATGACTCAGGACTTTCAGGGTCCAATCAAGCCTAGCCATTTATTGGATTCATATCCGTCCTGTCTATCTGTGCAGGCCTGGTAGTGAATGAGAGTCAGTAGAACTGTTGCATGGCAGGGAGGTTTCAGTAGAGACAAACAAAAACCAGGGACTCTGAGTTACGTAAGCCTATGCCTGCCTGTTCAGTTACTGAGCAGCCTGGGATCTACTTTACATACTGGAGGTGAGACAGGGTGGCAGTCACACTAAGTGCTGAGGGTGGATAGGGGAAATTTATGCAAGAAGGGGAAATTGAAGATGGATATTGTCCGTTGACCATCACACCTTGTGCCTCACAAAAAGCAGTTTTTTGTGCTTAAGGCAATAAGCTTTTAGAAACCATTGCTGCTGTTTATCTGATAACTATTTATTCCATCAATGGCCTTTGGGTAGCTTCCTCACGGAGTGGAATGTAAAGGTGTTTGATTACCATTTGTTCAAATGGGCCAGAAAGGCAGAAATGCCCAAATTCAAGTGTTATCCTTACACTGTCTATGAACTCATCCTCAAATCTGTCATATCTCTGCAATATCACATAGGTTGTGAATAAGTCTGCATTCAGTGGACAGATGAACCCCCTTGAAGCGAAGACAAATCTACAGGGAAATTAGTCAAGATTCAAGGCATAAAAGAGATTAAAGTAGACCATAACTATCCTTCCTTGTTTGTTCAGTCATAGCCATTGAGGTTCTAGAGTTACAGGGCTTGTGATGGGCCATTACAGACCTTTATATATATTTATTGGACTTATCCGTATGTGAGGTCACTGTAAAAATGTGAGGTCACTGTAAAAATGTGAGGTCACTGTAAAAATGTGAGGTCACTGTAAAAATGTGAGGTCACTGTAAAAATGTGAGGTCACTGTAAAAATGTGAGGTCACTGTAAAAATGTGAGGTCACTGTAAAAATGTGAGGCCACTGTAAAAATGTGAGGTCACTGTAAAAATGTGAGGCCACTGTAAAAATGTGAGGCCACTGTAAAAAAAAAACACCCTGATGCATAGCCTATAGACCATTCTCCCTCTAACAATCAAGCACATCCAAACCTGCTGAATTCATTGGGACTCCTGCAGGATCCATCGCAACGAAAGTGTCAGGACTGAGTAGAGCATGATGAAAGAACTGACACACAGAACACTTTCAACATCTATCTAAGACTTGTCTCAGTCTAACACAATCACAGTAGTGTACTTTAAAGTCCCCATGCAGTATTTTTAATTGTATTTTTAAATCACTGCTGCATGTCAAATAAATCACTGTGTGTGTCTATTTCATGAAAATAATTTCATTTATTTCCCTGAGCCTCATTTTGCCAATAAAATGCTCAGTCTGATTGTGTGGGCGTGTTGACACAAATGTAAATATACTGACATACACAGCAATGATTGACGGGTAGGATCATCTAGACTCTAAAGTCTACCCTGCTTACCCCTTCAAAGTTGGAGAATACATGTGCAAATAAAAAATGACTGGTCATTGGTCAGAATAATCAAATCAGATGTCATGGTGGGTTAAAAACACCACCCCACATGAACAGTCTAAAATTCCAGGCATTTTTTCCCACAAACTCTCACACTAAAAGGGCATTATCATAATTTTCACAATTTCAGAGTGTTATTTTGACCTCATAGTGTGGAAATAGCTTCATTAAATCAAATCAAATTGTATTAGTCACATGCGCCGAATACAACAGTGAAATGCTTACTTACAAGACCCTAACCAACAATGCAACCAAAAATACAAATAAGAATAAGAAATGAAAGTAACAAGTATTTAAAGAGCAGCAGTAAAATAACAATAGCGAGACTATATACAGGGGGTACCGGTACAGAGTCAATGTGGAGGCTATATACAGGGGGTACCGGTACAGAGTCAATGTGCAAAAGGGGGCACCGGTTAGTCGAGGTAATTGAGGTAATATCTACATGTAGGTAGAGTTATTAAAGTGACTATGCATAGATAATAACAGAGAGTAGCCGCTGTGTAAAAGAGGTAGCTATTTGATTAGATGTTCAGGAGTCTTATGGCTTGGGGGTAGAAGCTGTTTAAAAGCCTCTTGGACCGAGACTTGGTGCTCCGGTACCGCTTGCCGTGCTGTAGCAGAGAGAACAGTCTATGACTAGGGTGGCAGGAGTTTTTGGAGCTTTCCTCTGACAACGCCTGGTAAAGAGGTCCTGGGTGGCAGGAAGCTTGGCCCCAGTGATGTACTGGGCCGTACTCACTACCCTCTGTAGTGCCTTGCGGTCGGAGGCCGAGCAGTTGCCATACCAGGCAGTGATGCAACCAATGTTCTCGATTGTCCAGCTGTAGAACCTTTTGAGGATCTGAGGATCTTTTCAGTCTCCTGAGGGGGATTAGGTTTTGTCGTGCCCTCTTCACGACTGTCTTGGTGTGCTTGGTCCATGTTCGTTTGTTGGTGATGTGGACACCAAGGAACTTGAAGCTCTCAACCTGCTCCACTACAGCCCCGTTGATGAGAATGGGGGCATGCTCGGTCCTCCTTTTCCTGTAGTCCACAATCATCTCCTTTGTCTTGATCATGTTGAGGGAGAGGTTCTTGTCCTGGCACCACACGGCCAGGTCTCTGGCCGCCTCCCTATAGACTGTCTCGTCGTTGTCGGCGATCAGGCCTACCACTGCTGTGTCATCGGCAAACTTAATGATGGTATTGGAGTTGTGCCTGGGAGGGAGTACAGGAGGGGACTGAGCATGCACCCCTGAGGGGCCCCTGTGTTGAGGATCAGCGTGGTGGAAGTGTTGTTACCTACCCTTACCACCTGGGGGGTGACGCGTCAGGAAGTCCAGGATCCAGTTGCAGAGGGAGGTGTTTAGTCCCAGGGTCCTTAGCTTATTGATGAGCTTTGAGGGCACTATGGTGTTGAACACTGAGTTGTAGTCAATGAGTAGCATTCTCACATACAGTAGGTGTTCCTTTTGTCCAGGTATGAAAGGGCAGTGTGGAGTGCAAATGGATCTGTTAGGGTGATATGCAAATTTGAGTGGGTCTAGGGTTTCTGGGATAATGGTGCTGATGTGAGCCATGACCAGCCTTTCAAAGCACTTCATGGCTACAGACGTGAGTGCTATGGATTGGTTGTCATTAAGGCAGGTTACCTTAGTTTTCTTGGGCACAGGGACTATGGTGGTCTGCTTAAAACATGTTGGTATTACAAACTCGGACAGGGAGAGGTTGAAAATGTCAGTGAAGACAGTTGGTCAGCGCATCCTCGAAGTAAACGTCATGGTAATCCGTCTGGCCCTGCGGCCTTGTGAATGTTGACCATTTTAAAGGTCTTACTCACATTGGCTGCAGAGAGCGTGATCACACAGCTGGTGCTCTCATGCACGTTTCAGTGTTATTTGCCTCGAAGCGAGCATAGTTTAGCTCGTCTGGTAGGCTTGTGTCACTGGGCAGCTCTCGGCTGTGATTCCCTTTGTAGTTTGTAATGGTATGCAAGCCCTGCCACAGCCGACAAGCGTCGGAGCCGGTGTAGTGCGATTCGAACTTTGACCTATAGTCCCGCTCCTTGAAAGCGGCAGCTCTAGCCTTTAGCTCAGTGCAGATGTTGCCTGTAATCCATGGCTTCTGTATGGGTAGTGTGGGGACGACGCCATCGATTCACTTATGGATGAAGCCAATGACTGATGTGGTGTACTCCTCAATGTCATAGGAAGAATGTGCTAGCAAAACAGTCCTGTAGCTTAGCATCTGCTTCATCTGACCACCTTTTTATTGACTGAGTCACTGGTGCATCATGGTTTAATTTTTGCTTGTAAGATAGAGAGAATATTAGCTCTGACTTTGCTGACTGCACTGCCCCTTTAAAGTCAACAAATTCACAGGTTTTATGATGAACGGACATGGCTTTGATGCTCTGTTTTCCACTGTAGAGCTGTTCCCATGACGCTGTGTGAGAGCATTCAGGACCCTCCTGAGAGACTGTGAGCCTTTCAGTCCAGCTAATGCATCCTGCCAATTATCTGACAATAAAACCACAGGGCAGACAGACTCAACGGAGACATACACAATGGCTGCTGAAAGTGGTCGCAATGGAAAACTAATTCTGATTATATTTCTGAGTACACAGCGATGGAATTAGTTGTGAAGATAAGCTTTAGATAGAGAGAATATCAGTTGATCTCCGACCTCACGGAAAAAACATATGATCAATATAAATCACAGGATGAGGTCTGAATTTGAAAACGGATTCTCCCGATTACACCCCCTGTTCAGCTGGTCTCGGGTGAAATATTTATCAATAGCATATCCAGCTGTGAACATCTGCTATCAGAACGCATCTAGATGTAGGACTTGAGTAGACAGGTGGATCTCCCATGTGACCTAGAGATGTGACCCCAGAGATAAGAGGGAGTTAGGGCACTGAGTCCTGCTTGCCCATTGGCAGACCTCTTTTGCAATTGTGATGCTATTTATACAAACCAAGCCACACAGTATTACGCAATCACAGCAAATTATGAAGCGGAGGTCTTCTTTTCACCTAGGGGCTACAATGTGTCATGGCTGGGATACAACATGAACACAAGGGTTGCCGAGGACCCAGCCAGTTGATCATCCAAGGAATAACAATTATCACCATCAAGATTCAGGGACATTTCCCCATGGGTGAAATGAAATATTGAGTTAATTTAATTAATTTTTTATTTAACCTTTATTTAACTAGACAAGTCAGTTAAGAACAAAATCTTATTTACAATGACGACCTACCAAAAGGCAAATGGCCTCCTGTGAGGACGGGGGATTACAAATAAAATAAAATATATATAAATATAGGACAAAACACACATCACAACAAGAAAGACAACACAACACTACATAAAGATAGACCTAAGACAACAACATAGCAAGGCAGCAACACAACATGACAACAACATGGTGGCAACACAACATGGTAGCAGCACAAAACATGGTACAAACATTATTGTTAAATTATTGGCAAATTAATATTTGATATACTCTGGCCTATGTAACAAAAATGTTAATAAAACTGCATGCTGTCTGTGTGCCCTATCACCAGCATAATGTGTTCTGTGTAGTGAAAATATTATTAAAGTGAGCACTAAGTGAGCACTAAGCAGAGGTCATCTGGTCAAGGTTGGATGGCTGATCACCCACAAAAGGAAAGCTTAGGAAAAGGAAAGGGGTATCAAGAGGAGAAAATAGGAATATCTCGGTCACTATAATGAGTGGGTGCCACGCCCGCCTCGGGCCTCCCTGATGCTGCTACAACTTGTGAAAGGGGGTAGGAATGGAGAATAACCATGGCAATGGTGACGTCTTCTCCCTTGCTCTAATTGGAGGAAACCCCGTGGCCCCAGCCGCAGCCTACACGCCAGTCGAACCCATTTCTGAACTCCCTCCCCCTTTCCCCGCGCTAAATAGCTACTGGCTAATATTACTAGAAATGATTGTTGACAGGAAGAAAAGTCTATTTGTGATTGGAGAATCATTCTCGCATAGAGCTGCTCCATCTAGCATGTCTGGTTGAATTTCACGGCTGCTGTTTTTTTGCTCTGCTTCATACCAATCTCACAGCGGATCAATTCGGAGGAACAAATCGGGACCTTAGAAGGTTAGAATATTCAGAAATCAGTTCAAAATATTTTTTGTTTTCTATTTGTAAATGATTGTTCTGTTGTAGTCAAGCTAATGGCATGGTAATGTTATTTTGTAGCAATCCATTCTCAATGAAAGGAGTGGCCCAACGCTAGTAGCTAACTATAGTAGCTTTTAGCTACACTAACGTTAAATATGTGTGCTAACGTTACCGTAGGTGGTTAGTTAACTAACGTTAATTATATGGCTAGTTGTTGGCTAATTTGCTCCGCTGGCTTGTTTGGCGGTAGCAAGACCGATGCATCGTTTTTGTGGTAAATACATGTCCATCTAGCAGGGATGTAAGTTAGCTTGTTAACTGATTATCTCTAGTGTAAGACTAACGTTAGTCAGCAACCGTGACCACTGGTTAGTTTATAGATAACTAGAAAGCTAAGTACATCGAGTCTTTCTGCGTAAGCTAGTTACGTTTCCACTAGCTAGCGACCCATCGAATTTGACAGATACCACGTCAACGCACGCAGGACGCGCGCACACCATCCGTATGTTGCCAGCGGGTGTAACCTCTGCGAGCTGGATTACTACTGTATCTGGTTATTTTCTAAAGGCTGCAGTGTGTAATATGTTCGTTCTAGGTACAGTACATTCTGGTCACATTCTGTATTCTATAATAAAATGACTTAGTGACATAAACCTTCTGTTTTACATTTGCAGGTTTTTGGTGGAATACTGCGCAGCATCCGCTACTCTCTATCGTTTAGCGCCATCTTCAAGTCCCTCTTGCATTCCTGGACTCCTATTGTTTTTAACCCGTCCGTGACGAATCAAGCTAAGGTTACACACTAAAGAATAAACAATGGATAAAGCGGAGCTTATTCAGAAGGCCAAGTTGGCGGAGCAAGCCGAGCGCTACGATGACATGGCCGCCTCGATGAAGGAGGTAACGGAACAGGGGGGCGAGCTGTCAAACGAGGAGAGGAACCTGCTATCTGTCGCATACAAGAACGTGGTCGGAGCACGGCGGTCGGCATGGAGGGTCATCTCCAGCATCGGACAGAAGACGGAGGGAAGCGACAAGAAGCTCGCAATGGTCAACGAATACCGGGAGAAGGTGGAGGGCGAGCTGAGAGATATCTGCAACGATGTACTGGTATGTAGTACTAGTAGAGCTTCATTTGAATGGAAATGTTGACTGTATCAAATGGGCGTGGATTTTAATATATGGTAGCCTAAGACATGGTTTCCCAAACTTGGTGCTGCCCCCCAGGGTGCATGTTTGTTTTTTGCCCAAGCACTATACAGCTGACTCAAATCATAAGTAGGGGTGTTAACCTCTGTTCTGGCTAAATTCCCAATCTGGCCCTCATACCATCATGGCCATCTAAACATCCCCAGCTTCCAATTGGCTCTTTCATCCCCCTTCCTCGCCCCTGTAACTATTCCCCAGGTTGTTGCTGTAAGTGGAAATGTCTCAGTCAACTTAGCTGGTAAAAAAAAAAACTGTTTGGGGAAACCCTGGCCCGGGATATTGAATACACCTGTTTCTCGCTCTCACTGCCTCTCACAGCTTGCTACTGGGAAAGTGTGGTCACGGGTCAGACAATTGGTCAGATTTGTATTGTATCATTATATGGGGCAATTTATTTGGATGTAAAGTAATTACATGGACAACAAACATATAGCTTATTTGAAATAGAATTTCAGTAATTCTAGTCCATATATTAGTCATGTCTCACTAGGTCTGGGAAGTGTTTTGTTGTTGGGTCTTTGGACTGCACACCTCATGCTCCTCCAGGGGCATATTTGAGTGCATCAGTGCAAAGCACGAGGCATCAGTAATTCACCCAGCCCTAGTGCTACAGGATTCTTGTCTCTCTGATGTCTGGATAAATGTGCCTTTAGAAAAGGGATTATTTTAAAATTAAGAGCAATGCCTTCTCTGAACAGTGAACAATACATTCTGTATGATGAAAGATGTCCATTTCTTCACAAAAGCAAAGCTATTCAACTTTTCCTCTCGTGTGTTTGACCAGTCTACCATGATTGGGTTTAATTCTCTCAATCCAGGTAGAATTGCACATGTAGGCATTTTTTCTGTGGACTTTTTAATTAATTAATGGAAGTGACCCCAACTCTGGTCTCATTATCAGCAGTGAGTGCTTCCAAGTTCCAACCATTAATTTATTTTGAAACATTTAGTACACCACACATCCCATTTCTATTACTGTAAAATAGAGACTAACATTAGATTGTTTCAATGCACTATGGGTCAAATGTCATGGCCCAGGTTTCCTCAATGAGTTCCTCCAGTCTAAATAGGGTATCTCCCCTGGCCTCCTGATGAGAAGGAAGTATTGTATTTTCACCCCCTTACCCGGTTCCTTCCTGTTGGGATTCTGTCACAATGAACAATGGGATTTAACCACGTGATGGCGCATACTGACAAAGGTCACAATCCAGTGTGTCTGCAAAGCAAGGTGTGTCAGAATCTGAGAGGTAGGCTCTGGCAGAGCACCAGTGGTGACTGTTCGAGAGCCATGCTGTTACAGGCCTGAAACGAGGAGTGTGTCCTGTTTTCATAATCGGTCTCATTTGACACATGAGTTGTAATGAAGCTAGCCAAGTGAAGAAGTTCATAGCCAGTTTGCTCAATAGGCTACGTCTCTCAACTCCACTAACCTAACTAGTTACCCATTTGATGCTCCGAATTGCTATGGCGCTCTGTGATTTATTTAACATGAAACATGCAGGAAAATATATTTTATTAGTTTTTAGTAAAATTATTTGACTTTTATTGACTTGAACTTTCTAACTTTCTACATCTGTTATTGTTTCCTATGGGACAATTGTTTTCAGCTAAATCCAAGGCTTTACAAGTGAATAGCTCTGTCTGTTTTTTTCTATTTGGTCTTGATGGTGGATTAAGTGAGGATCTCTGCCGGATTAGCTGGGAGGTTGAGCATTTCCCTGAGCCTCTGACCTTAGACACAAGGTCTGGGATGGGGGGGGGTTTGGGGAGGTGGGCAGCATTTGTAAGCACACTGGAGCACAATCCAGCAGTTATCTATACATATTAGCGGTTATGGCTACGACAATGAAAGGTCATACGTCTATACTTATTATAATAATATAATATTATAATATTATTACTTATTTTATTTTTATATGAAGGCAGCAGAGTGACGAAGGATCCATTCTCTGTTAGAACGTCTAGCCAGGGAGATATTCAAAACTATGAAACCACATTCCATTGCCACTGCCATTCTAATTGGGTTGAAGTCGTTTACTTTGACTAATCTGAATGGACACCAACAGAGATTGGGTGGCATATATGCATAGTGGTTCTCTATACATGGGAGCAAGCAAACAATGGATAATCCTACATATGTAGCTAGACATAACCGATAAGCAGATAACTAGGATATGGTTGGTGTACTTCAGGTTGAATTACTGCCCTCTCCTTTCCTGTATGAGTCATGTTGTAAACTGTACAGATGGTCACGCTTTCAGACCACACCTTACAGCTACCCCACTTCTTTGCACACGCCAGTGTGTGTGTGTGAGAAACACACCCTTCTAGGCTGACTCAGCCGCTTGCCGGTGTTGACTGAAGGTGTGGTGGAGTCAGCCTAGAAAGGTGTTTCACGCCTCTTGCCCCAACTCGTTTCCTCTACTCAGCGGCTGGCTACTGATGCAAGTAACCACTATGGGATGGGATTCCTATGTCTACTTTCAGCTGACAGGCTTGGTCTGCACTGGGCTGAAGTGAGCCTGGTGGCAGAGACGACTGGATAATGTGATACTCACTTTCCACTAAGGTGACATCATGCCAGACTGGACAGGGACATGGTGGAACCTCTCGGCTCTGCTGCCCACAGCCATGCAGACACTGTGCTGCCCTCTGCTGTGGCCTTACCCACTGTCTGCTTGCACTGTGTTGGTCAAGACCAGGGTTAGGGCTGGGTGATATATCAAATTAATTTAAATGAGATTTTGTGCAATATTCCAAATGCCTAGATTGCAGAAATATGTTCTATAAAAAAAACAAATTGTTTGTCTACTTTTTCTTATGTTGTCATTTTGGTCTCATCTCCTTCGCTCCTTCTGTGCTGTGTGCACCTTCCCATTTATACCTGAGATCTGTGTATAATGACGAGATGCACATGTCTCCGCCCCTAAAAATTGAAGTTTTTGTCCCAAAGGCGGGAAGGCAGGCGACAAGCTTAGGTCCAAAATAAGCCAATAGAAATGCATTGGGCTTCACCTCTTCCTCTCTGTTTACATACACACCAAGCCCCTGCCACTCACACAATAAAGATGAGAGATCACTTCCTCTCTGACAAGCAGTTTCAAACTCGCTATTTGCATTTGAGGTTTGGGCCAACAGAATCAGATACATTATTTTACTATCTATTTTTATCTCTAATAGAGAAGTTACCTTTTCTAACAATACCCTTTTTATGTCTCAACTGCTCACATTGAGAGCAGAGCAGACACTACTAAAACGAGAGTATCAATGTACATTGATTCTGGAAAATAAATGCTCAGTTTGTCACGTGTTATACTAGCTGTCTAGTGTGAGATTTTATAAATGTACAATAAGCATAAAATACAACTTATAGAAGGAATTTGCAACTCTTTCTCATTCTGAGAAATAAGGTAGGCAACTTGATTTCAACATGTGGACAGGCTAGCACGCTGTTCAAACCGTTGGAGACGGACAGAAGGGTGTGTTCATAACATTTAAACTTTTCTTCCTTGTTAGCTGGCTAATAGATCCATGTTTGCTCAACTTGAACTATATAAAGATTCCTGTCCAGATTTGCTGGATACTCACTAGCATGTGGGCTTTTTTTTTATAATGCCTGCTTAAAGAAGTTTGTCATTAGTGAATGTGCATTATGCCTGGTTCTGGGTAAATTTGTAACAAGGGCATTTTCATAGACCAACTTGAAAGCCAAGACAGTGATTGCAGAAAAAGCACATTAAATTATTTAGCAAAAATAATTACCTTAATAGTGGGTCTTATGGTTGTGAGAGACTTTTATATTTAGCTTTGGTATAATTTCACGAGCCCTGAATTCATTTGATTATTGCTGACTGTTTGAAATGCAGTGTATTTGACCTTTTAATTGTACAACAAAGCTTATTTAAAGAACATTATTATTTATACATGCCGCAGAGTGAAGGAAAAGCAGCCAACAAGTGCTCAGCATATATGGGAACTCCTTCAAGACTGTTGAAAAAGCATTCCAGATTAAGCTGGTTGAGTGAATGCCACAGGTGTGAAAGCTGTCAAGGCAAAGGGTGGCTACTTTGAAGAATGTGAAATATAAAATTTTCATTTGTAACACATTTTTGGTTACTACATGATTCCATGTGTGTTATTTCATAGTTTTGATGTCTAAACTATTGTAAAATGTAGAAAATAGTAAAAATAAAAACCCTTGAATGAGTATGTATGTCCCAACTTTTGACTGGTACTGTGTGTATATTTACAGTGGGGCAAAAAAGTATATTTAGTCAGCCACCAATTGTGCAAGTTCTCCCACATAAAAAGATGAAAGGCCTGTAATTTTCATCATAGGTACACTTCAACTATGACAGACTAAATTTGAAAACAAATCCTGAAAATCACACTGTAGGATTTTTATGAATTTATTTGCAAATTATGGTGGAACAAACTTCTGTTATTGACCAACTACTTATCTCAATACTTTGTTATATACCCTTTGTTGGCAATGACAGAGGTCAAACGTTTTCTGCAAGTCTTCACAAGGTTTTCACACACTGTTGATGTTTTGGGTCTGTTGCTGGGCAACATGGACTTTCAACTCCCTCCAAAGATTTTCTATGGGGTTGAGATCTGGAGCCTGGCTAGGCCACTCCAGGACCTTGAAATGCTTCTTACGAAGCCACTCCTTCGTTGCCCGGGCGGTGTGTTTGGGATCATTGTCATAATGAAAGACCCAGCCATGTTTCATCTTCAATGCCCTTGCTGATGGAAGGAGGTTTTCACTCAAAATCTTACGATACATGGCCCCATTCATTCTTTCCTTTACACGGGTCAGTCGTCCTGGTCCCTTTGCAGAAAAACAGCCCCAAAGCATGATGTTTCCACCCCCATGTTTCACAGTAGGTATGGTGTTCTTTGGATGCAACTCAGCATTCTTTGTCCTCCAAACACGACGAGTTCAGTTTTTACCAAAAAGTTATATTTTGGTCTCATCTGACCATATGACATTCTCCCAATCTTCTTCTGGATCATCCAAATGCTCTCTAGCAAACTTCAGACGGGCCTGGACATGTACTGGCTTAAGCAGGGGGAAACGTCTGGCACTGCAGGATTTGAATCCCTGGCGGCGTAGTGTGTTACTGATGGTAGGCTTTGTTACTTTGGTCCCAGCTCTCTGCAGGTCATTCACTAGGTCCCCCCGTGTGGTTCTGAGATTTTTGCTCACCGTTCTTGTGATCATTTTGACCCCACGGGGTGAGATCTTGCGTGGATCCCCAGATCGAGGGAGATTATCAGTGGTCTTATGTCTTCCATTTCCTAATAATTGCTCCCACAGTTGATTTCTTCAATCCAAGCTGCTTACCTATTGCAGATTCAGTCTTCCCAGCCTGTTGCAGGGCTACAATTTTGTTTCTGGTGTCCTTTGACAGCTCTTTGGTCTTGGCCATAGTGGAGTTTGGAGTGTGACTGTTTGAGGTTGTGGACAGGTGTCTTTTATACTGATAACAAGTTCAAACAGGTGCCATTAATACAGGTAATGAGTGGAGGACAGAGGAGCCTCTTAAAGAAGAAGTTACAGGTCTGTGAGAGCCAGAAATCTTGCTTGTTTGTAGGTGACCAAATACTTATTTTCCACCATAATTTGCAAATAAATTCATTAAATCATACAATGTGATTTTTCTGGTTTTTTAAAATCATTTTGTCTCATAGTTGAAGTGTACCTATGATAATTACAGGCCTCATCTTTTTAAGTGGGAGAACTTGCACAATTGGTGGCTGACTAAATACTTTTTTGCCCCACTGTATATATGTGAATTGCCCATAAGGTTGAAATAATAGTGATATGATTTTTAAACCATATCGTCCAACCCTAACCAGGCTTTCCGTTAGCCGCTGGCTTTTGGACAAAAATGATTAAATGAACAGCCAATAAATAAAATGGGCATCGGGCAGTAGAATAAATAAATCCCATTGCAAAATAATACTTTTCAGCCTATACATCGATGGAAACACGTTAGACCGGTCATGCTTATCGGTCTATAGATTACTTTGCATTATTAGTGAAATTAAAATGATTGTGCATATTTTCGTTAGTCATTATGATTCTTATTTACCACACGCTCACAGTAGACAGATACAGAGCCTAGTTTGAGTGTAAAACCTGTCAGACAAGCGAGTGCTGCTGCCACAACTCCTGTTGCTGCTGGAGTGAAATGTGCTTTTATATGCCCAATCATTGCGCAAAAAAATCTAAATGCAATCTTGGGTTTAAAAACAGTTAATGCCACGACTACTATAAATATTGGTGCTTTGGAGACCCTGGTAATTGAAGTGCGCTTCCCATTCTGCATTCAAATGCTTGGGCAACGGTAGGCAGGCTTCAGTGTTTCTCACACCACTTTGCATTGTAAGCTGGAGGCAGTATGCATTTTGAAAACATGTACTTAACTTTTTACTTCATATTACGAGGCAAATGAACTTAAATCCAAATAACATTTTATTTGTCCCATGCTTCGTAAAACAACGTGTGGACAAACGGTGAAATGCTAATTTCCCATCAATACAGAGAGAAAGAAAATAGTTAAATAATAGAAAAGTAAAACATGTAATAATAGATACACAGTAAAGATAACTTGACTATATACAAGGGGTGCAGCTGTATTCACTTTGAGGATCTGAGGGCCCATGCCAAATCTTTTCAGCCTCCTGAGGGGAAGAGACATTGTGCACTCTTCACGACTGGTGGTGTGTTTGGACCATGATAGATCCTTAGGGATGTGGACACAGAGGAACTTGGTTTCGACCCGGTCCACTACAGCCACATCAACGTAAATGGAGGCATGCTCGGCCCTCCGTTTCCGGCTCTTTTGTCTTGCTGATGTTGAGGAAGAGGTTGTTGTCCTGGCACCACAGTGCCAGGTCTGACGACCTCCCTATAGGCTGTCTCATCATTGGTGATCATACCTACCACCGCTCATTGAGTGCAGTCTTAGTGCCAGCATTGGTTTGGTGGTAAATGGACAGCTACGAAAAATATAGGAACTCTCTTGGTAAATAGTATTGTTTTTCAAGTTATTTTGATCTACTGGTTGCATGAATTTGGGATCTATTGTCCTAGAGTCTGTTTGGAATAGGCTGTTTCTTTCTTGCACAGAACGACAAGCTGACCAATAGAATAGGTACTTTTCTACAATGGGGAATAGATTGACATAGGCTAGTGATGTTGCTGTTCTTTACTCATGTTGGCTGAGAAAGTAAATGTGGACACTTATTGTAACATCTTCAAAGTGCAAATCGAAATTCGGTAAGAAGGACGCGTGCCGTTGTAACCTCGAGTTGCATGTTCTGTTAATCACATTTAGATTAAGGTACATTCTCATTCTGAGCACTGTGGGTGGACACCCTAATTAGGTTACTCACCCAATCCATAAGGGTCAGGTCAATTTAAAATGCTGCCGGTCAAATCGGTGCCACATTTTCCTGATGAAAACCCTGGCCTAGTCATACTTTATAGTACTAGTTCATGCACGCTGAGTAGTTGCCCCTAATAACCACCACAATCTGTTGGCAACTGTAGTTTGTAAGCGACTACAGGCGATAGTGGTCAGAATCTGATTGCTTAATCAACAATAAGTTATGTTGACTGAGAATGATGCAGGCTGTTTTCAGCACTCCAGTTTCAGCCATAGGTAAGACTGAACAGGGCCCAATTACAAAACCATCCAGGCTGGTCGTCTCTTCGCCTGTGGATATAACCTTGGCAAGACACATTTTTCAAAGTCAAACCATTTAGGTTGTCATGGCGATGGCCCACATTTCTCGTGAAGATAATTGAAAACCCAGCCAGATTCACACAGTAGTCTTGACAGAATCACACAAAAATATGCCTATCCGGATGTTCAGGATACACTCATCTCCAACACGAGCACAGCTGCAAATTGCAATCCATTTGTTTGAGGAGTGCGATACTGCAATTAGTCAAAACCTGGAGAATTTCGCCACCAGCTCTTGGTAGGCCTATGCCTATATCATGGCCACATAGGGGAGATGGGGCACTGGGTTTTATGGAGCACAGTGCTCTTGCCTGTGTCCTAATCATTAAGGCACACCGTAGCAAAACGTTTTACTAAGAAAACCAAGAACAAGCATTTCTTATTGGACATGTTCAGGTAATTCATCCCCGTTTCCTTCCGTTTGGTACCTGTAATAGACTACTCTGTGGTCTGAGTGAAACTGAAGTGCCGTGTGAACTGAACGCATTGTGAAAATCCAAGCCGCTTCCCCTCCACTCGTTTGCAGCCAGGGAGACGTATGGGAAGGAATGCTTGACATTTTGAGTGTGCCATGTATCGTCTCGACTAATCTGTCTGTAAGTAGGTCGGTTGGGAGTGGTTGGTCTAAGTCGGGGCTGGGTTGGAGTAAGTGGGGGCTGGGCCGTTTGGGAGTGGTTGGAGTAAGTGGGGGCTGGGTTGGAGTAAGTGGGGGCTGGGTCGGGTGGGAGTGGTTGGAGGAAGTGGGGGCTGGGTCGGGTTGGAGTAAGTGGGGGCTGGGCCGTTTAGGAGTGGTTGGAGTAAGTGGGAGTGGTTGGAGTTGGGCCGGTTGAAGTAAGTCGGGTGGGAGTGGTTGGAGTAAGTGGGGGCTGGGCCGGGTGGGAGTGGTTGGGGCTGGGCCGGGTGGGAGTGGTTGGGGCTGGGCCAGGTGGAAGTAAGTGGGGGCTTGGTCAGATGGGAGTGGTTGGAGTGGAGCCTGGGTGGGAGTGGTTGGGGCTGGGCCGGGTGGGAGTGGTTGGAGTTGGGCCGGGTGGGAGTGGTTGGAGTAAGTGGGGGCTGGGCCGGGTGGACAGCCTCATCTGCGGTGAACTTGTTTAATCTGGTATTTGAAACCAGTTACGGTGACCTTAAACCCTTGGTCTCACTGACACAGATTAGCAGTAAAGCTGTAATCAGGCAGCAATCCGGCCCTTCGAGATCCTGATGAGTTGGCCACTGGATGGTTAGGCTCCTTCACGCTAGCTAACTGGGGATTTAGCGTTCCAGAACTTAATGTCAGGAGCTGATAATTTTCCCTTACAGAAGGAAACATGCATGGGATTGAATCCCACATGGCGTGTGTGGGGCACCTACTATCTTACCTGTACCCTCTACAGTCTATTTAGTGCGTTGCATAGGAACTGGTCTGCACTAATAGTGGAGTTTCTGCTGCTGTGGGGTTTAAATATTGGTGCTTTGGAGACCCTGTGAGTGATATCGAAGATGTAGCTTGCAAGTGATACTACTTGCATTCAGCTGTTGGTTTTGCTTCCCGAGAGTCGCTGTGCCACTAAGACAGAGCAGTGAGGGACGTTGGTACGAAAG
This sequence comes from Oncorhynchus kisutch, assembly GCF_002021735.2. Lineage (NCBI taxonomy): Eukaryota > Metazoa > Chordata > Actinopteri > Salmoniformes > Salmonidae > Oncorhynchus > Oncorhynchus kisutch. The sequence continues at coordinate 43,231,362 of NC_034180.2, forward strand.
AAGCCTGGATGAATCTAGGGCAAAAGATGGTCTGGAACCTGCAGTAGGGATGGCCTATTTGTGGACAAGTTGGAATGACTTGTCGCAGTGCAACATGCTGGTTCCCTCCCTGCTTGTACTTGACCTATTGCTGCATGTCCATATGCACAGCTAGGCTCTTGGTGGGGACAGAACAGGCTTGATTAATGATGCAGAGGTGTCCAGGCTGTCCACTCCACTCGGTGTGACCACGGCAGTCTTATAACGTGCCCTTGTGTGGGCACATTGCTGCATGGACATCACACGATGTCATTATATATATATATATATATCAACCACATTTTTGTACAATTGTTTATATTCAACTTTGAATCCTGTGGTCCTCATTGATACACCTCCTTGGTCCAGTACAGTCACTAATGCTGCTGCTAATCCAGTTTTTGTTAGTTTCATCTCAGTTGTAATGGAAAGATTGATGCTAGTTGCTGTCTGTGACTTCACTTATCTGCCCACCACTGGTGTGGGAGGGTTTTGGTTAGGAACTCTGGAAATGATGGGAACTCCACTCGCATGGTCATGTTTGGATGGATGTTGTCTCAGCCAATCATAAGCAACCTTCTTTAGCCAGTCAGTAGGTTTGAAGATTTTGAAATGGGGTTACACAAACACAACTTAAAGGAAACATTGACTGTCAAATGTAAGGTTTATGCAGTGTGAACAAATTATAAATCTGTGTTTCCTTCCCACAGGAACTGCTGAATAAATATTTAATTGAGAACTCCACAAATGCTGAAAGCAAAGTCTTCTATCTTAAGATGAAGGGCGACTACTATAGATACCTTGCCGAAGTCGCCTCTGGGGATGACAAAACAGGTGAGATTGCTATGAAATTGAACTGAATGTGGCAAAGGTATTTGCCATGTTGCGATTTTCAAGCAATAGTCCTACATTTTAGGTGTAACCAAGTGATATTCAAGATATCAGTACAAAAATATATATTTTTAAATCTACAGAATAAAATACTTTTTGGGGGGATGATGACATCCTAAGCAGGTTTTATTGGCCTCAGACTCCCACTTGTACCCATTGTGTGACGCACACTAAAGAGAGCTCTATGCCCTATTTTAGACTGTTATTAGCTTGTTATTAGCATGTGCAATTCAAATGGGTCCAGGAAAAAGGAAATAAATGTGCCGCTCAACTGCGAGTTGCTTATTGCTGGGAATGTACCACAGTCATAATTGTCCAATACTGCATTTGTAGTCTTCCATCTAGCAGCCACTAGCTGTCAAAGTCCACTCTCTTGTATCTTAATCACTATAGAGTGAATTTAGCTCACATGGTTATCAGGCTTCTGTCATTGTTACACTTGATTGTAATCCAAATAAGTCAGATAGGGTGCCATACTGTGTCATTGCCTCCAATAAAGTCCATTCGGATCTTTTTACTTCCCCAGCAACCATAGAGCACTCTCAGGAGGCGTACCAGCAGGCATTTGACATCAGCAAGAAGGAGATGGACCCCACGCATCCCATCCGCCTGGGCCTGGCCCTCAACTTCTCAGTCTTCTTCTACGAGATCCTCAACTCTCCAGAGAAAGCCTGCTCACTGGCCAAACAGGTCAGTCCTGCGCCTCTCCCCTGTTTGCTTTAGGTATGGGGACTTTGTTACAGATGTTATCTGCTTGTTCCATGTCAGAACAAATGAAAGGGAATGTTAAGTGGTGTGTTTGATTGAATTGTTAACAAGTGTGTGAATGGGCGGAGAATGTTTCTTCTGGGAAAGGTTATTACAATGGGAGATCTCAAGTATATGACTTTATATCTGTGCTGGACAAGCAGAGTGTTTACTTGATGGTAGCTTCGATTTTGTACAGTGATTTCTTCTTTTAAACTTACCGTGTGCTTTTTGTGTCTCCAGGCATTTGATGACGCCATTGCAGAGCTGGACAAACTGAACGAGGAGTCATACAAAGACAGCACTCTCATCATGCAGCTGCTCAGAGACAACCTGACAGTTAGTACCCTTCCCTCTCTGCTCTCCCCATGTTCCTCATTTTAGTCAAACAATGCTTAGACTGTTACAAGTTTAATTTAGTTAAAAATGAAGACTGTATGATAATGTATAGTTGGAGGAATACTGTCGGCGTGGGGTAATGAGTTAGAGGAAGTAAACTAAGATGTGTTTAACGTCAATGTGTCTCTTTCCAGTTATGGACATCCGACAACGCGCCTGAGGAAGGCGAGGCTGGAGAAGCTGGCGAAGCCGGAGAGAACGAGAACTGAAACTCACAGGGTCATCTCTCTCTCAAAAAAAAACCTTTTTACACATCTCCATTCCTGTATTGCTCCACTTAAAGTCTTTTAGCAATGAAACCCATTACTGAACAAAAGCTGCATGTGGAAATTCCAAAATAATTTGACTTTTCACGCTGCAGCTTTTGTGCAAATAAAATAAAGAAAAATATTGATTGGGGGGGGGGGGGTGAAACCTCCATTCCTTGGTTTGTTTGTCCTGACCTTCCATACGTGCAGTTTCTCCTGTTAGAAAAGTATTAATAGCTTCTTTTTATCAATGTTTTAGTCCAAATTAGAGGAAAAAATAAGCCATTCTAGGGCTTTTTGCTGAGCTACTAAATCTTAGTCCCATCAAAACACAAGGGGAGTTAAGATGTTAGAACAGGGGTGTCTGTTAAGCAAATTCAATGAATTGTTCCCTCACCCTCCATAGGCTTGTTCTCTATTTCTCCACATGGATATCCTGTATGGTTACAGCTGCTGACATCCTCCACACGGTTATCTTGTATGGTTACAGCTGCTGACATCCTCCACACGGTTACCTTGTATGGTTACAGCTGCTGACATTGCTGCAGGGAGGGCCAGTCAATGAGCTGGCACCAAGTATCACAGCCAGGTGATTTCCATTGGTTCTGAAAATGTTTTTCCTCGCTCCCCCCTGGTTATGGAATTCACAATAAAGCATGTCTGGTTGAAGAGAAGAGGTGGAGGCTTTCTGAAGACCAAAACAAAAAGAAATACTCCTACATGCATGTAATTGAATGGTACACTGGAATGGGAACCAATGCGCTATACACACCAAGTCCAAATGTCAAATTTAGTACTTTTCAATGCAGGTTTGTGCACGTGTTAATTAACAAGGGTGTTTGGTTAGTCCAGTGATTTGTCATTAGATTTGGACCACTATGTTTTTGCTAATCATCGATTGTAGTTCCCAAAAGCCTCGTGGAAATGTTAATTCCCTATGTTTCAGCTATGTAACATGAATAAAAATGAAATTTTATAAACTCATCTCGAGATAGGATCTTTCTTAAAGGGAATTTAGGCTTGTGCTGTTTCTTTTTAATGTGTGCTGCTTTCAACCCTTTATCAAATTGTATAGAAAACGATTTGCTGACACGGCTAGATATATAACCCAGGACCAGCGTTCATGTAGGAAAACTACAATATTGTGGGGGGGGCAAATATCACGTGATTGATTCATTTTTAGAAGAGTTAAGACACCTATTCCAATAGTGGAAAGGAGAACATCTGTAGGCTATAGACCTACCGCATTTAAATGAATGAGTATGGTATGCAGTTATTCCCTGTCCTAAAATGTCTACCATTAGTATAATTTTGTTCAATATGAAATATTTGTACAAAAATATTTTTTATATATGTATGTTGCTTTTTTTCCTTTTACGTTTTTTTTTATCTTCCGGGTGTAGAAAGCAGCCATTGCTAATTAAATGACTGAGTGTAACTTCAAATGTGTTAATCTACAATATATTATTAGACATTCAAAGTTTGAGCTATATATCCAAGGCTTGCGAATATAACTTAAGTCGCAATCGGAATAATTTTGGTTAAAAAGTCAAGCGCGAACAAGGACCGCTAAGCAAACTTGCTTGACCTAGGTAAAATGAGTTTTATACTGGATGTTCGGTTTCTCTCGTCATTAGCTATTGAACCAACCAAGCATGCCTATGAATATGATATATTCTGGATCGGGATGGTGGAGAAAATTCCACTGCTTTCAATCTTCAATAGCTCTTACACAAAGCGTGCAATGACTATGAAAAGCATAGATTCTGAATCACGGGAGGATGGAGAAAAATCCACTTTTTTTTGGTTTCAATCTTCATCTTTGTTTATGTTCTAAAATGGTCTTTTTCAGACTTAAGACATCCTCCAGCACTTTTTGAACTTTACTGTTGGAAAGTGATATCCTACGTATAAATACAGTAAACTACACACACCAAAGGGTAAAGTTGTGTTTTTTAGACACAACTGCAACGTTCAAGGAGTAGGGCATTCAAAGAGTTGGGAAGTCGTGATGTCATCGGCCTCCCCCTTGCTGAGGAGCAATAGAGAACAAAAGAGGAAAGGCCCACCCCTCCACTTGTGATGTCATGACTTACCTAGACCACCTATTGAGATGTACCTTTTAAGTAAATCAGGTGTTAAAAGAGGTGAAAAGGAGACTGGAGAGCAGATTGGTGGGGTGGGAGGAGGAGGGTGATTAATGGACTGACTCATTCACTCTAGCTGTTACACCACATGCAGTGATTAAGTCCATCTGCAAATCAGCATTTAGAACCAGAGAGTGAGGAAAAGTGTGTGTGTGTGAGAGAGAGAGAAATAAAGTGAGAGAGAGGGGGAGGATGGCTCATGAACACAATCAGTAAAACTGCCTTTTATTACAATGCCTTGTGCCCCTGGTTGTAGCCTAATCAAAGGGAATTACTGACCCCACCAAATGGAATGTATTTGTCCACAATATGTTTCAGGGGATTTTAACTAGATTAAACGTGAATGTTTTCAGTTCTCTTTAGAAGAATGAAATACTTACAGTGAACCAGCCTCATAGAACAATCACATGGATGATTTTACAACGATCACTGTCTCATAGGAACAGGTGTTTTTTAGAGGCATTCAAAAACAATGACTGCACAGTAAAACCAAGAGCCAGCTAATTCACTCCTTCACACACCTGGTTTTCTGCCCATGCATCGAAGAGCATGCTGCCCTGTGTTGTGGCTCTATAATATGCACAATGGTCTGGTACTGAAGAATTCTAGAGCTCACATACACAGAGTGTACAAAACTTTAGGATCACCTTTCTAATATTGAGTTGCACCCCCTTTTGCCCTCAGAACAGCCTCAATTCGTTGGGGCATGGACTCTACAAGATGTCAAGCATTCCACAGAGATGCTGGCCCATGTTGACTCCAATTCTTCCCACAGTTGTGTCAAGATGGCTGGATGTCCTTTGGCGACCATTTTTGACACACAGGAAACTGTTGAGTGTAAAAAACCCAGCAGCGTTTCATTTCTTGACACACTCAAACCGATGCGCCTGGCACCTACTACCATATCCCGTTCAAAGGCACTTAAATCTTTTGTTATTCACCCTCTGAATACAGACATACACAATCCATGTCTCAATTGTCTCAAGTCTTAAAAACCCTAATTTACTTGTCTCCTCCCCTTCAACTACACTGATTGAAGTGAATTTAACAAGTGACATCAATAAGGGATCATATCTTTCACCTGAATTCACCTGGTCAGTCTATGTCAAGGAAACAGCAGGTGTTCCTAATGTTTTATACAATCAATGTACATGATAAAGTGGGGGAATCCTTGTGCTTGAATGCGTGTGTTCCCCAGTTGCACTACACTCCATTGGCTATGTGTAGAGGAAGGGTACCGATTCCAAACTTCAGAGATGGTTGCAATTCGTTCCAGTCATTGGCAGCAGAGAACTGGAAGGAAAGGAGGCCAAAGAAAGTGTTAGCTTTGGGGATGACCAGTGCAATATACCTGCTGGTGCGTGTGCTACGGGTGGGTTTTGCTATGGTGACCAGTGAGCTGAGATAAGGTGAGGCTTTACCTAGCATAGACTTGGAGCCAGTGGATTTGGCGACGGATATGTAGTGAGGGCCAGCCAATGAGAGCAAACAGGTCGCAGTGGTGGGTAGTATATGGGGCTTTGGTGACAAAACGGATGGCACTGTGATAGACCACATCCAGTTAGCTGAGTAGAGTGTTGGGGGCTAATTTGTAAATGACATCGCCGAAGTCAAGGATCGGTAGGATAGTCAACCTCGTAAAACTATGCTTGGCAGCATGAGTGAAGGAGGCGTTGTTGCAAAATAGGAAGCCGATTCTAGATTTAATTTTGGATTGGAGATGCTTAATGTGAGTCTGGAAGGAGAGTTTACAGTCTAACCAGACACCTAGGTATTTGTAGTTGTCCAAATATTCTAGGTCAGCACCGTCCAGAGTAGTGATGCTAGTCGGGCCAAAGGGTGCGGGCAGCAATCAGTTGAAGACCATGCACTTTGTTTTATTAGCGTTTAAAAGCAGTTGGAGGCCACAAAAGGAGTGTTGTATGGCGTTGAAGCTCGTTTGGAGGTTTGTTAGCACAGTGTCCAAAGAAGGGCCAGATGTATACAGAATGGTGTCGTCTGCGTAGAGGAGGATCAGACAATCATCAGCAGCAAGAGCGACATCGTTGATATATATATATATATATACACACACAGAGAAAAGAGTTGGCCCGAGAATTGAACCCAGTGGCACCCCCATAGAGACTGCCAGAGGTCCGGACAACAGGCCCTCCAATTTGACACACTGAACTCTATCAGAGAAGTAGTTGGTGAACCACGCAAGGCAGTCATGAGAAGCAAAGGCTATTGAGTCTGCCGATAAGAATGTGGTGATTGACAGTCGAAAGCCTTGGCCAGGTCGATGAAGACGGCTGCACAGTACTGTCTTTTATCGATGGCGGTTATGATATTGTTTAGGGCCTTGAGCGTGGCAGAGGTGCACCCATGACCAGCTCTGAAACCAGATTGCATAGTGGAGAAGGTACGGTGGGATTCGAAATGGTCGTGATCTGTTTGCTTTAGAACAAAAGGCCCTGGATCTTGTGACTGAGGTTATAACCTGGCCTTAGGTATTATCTTCACAAGGGACATACCTTTTAACTAATTATTCAGCATTGATTTAAGTGACAACTCTTCATTTACACAATATGGCCTCTGACATGATTGTCACCTGAGGAAATTAGCATAATATCCATGTTGACCACAAAGCTGACCACGACTCCATTTTGTTGCTCCCTGCCTATAGACAGAGACTAAAACAGGAAACTCCCGCACTCAGGTCTGTTCAACGCTGGTCCGACCAATTTGATTCCACACATCAAGATTGCTTCGATCATGTGATAATTGGGATATGTTCCGCATTGCGTCAAACAACAACATTGATGAATACGCTGATTCGGTGAGCGAGTTTATTAGCAAGTGCATCGCGATGTCGTACCCATAGCAACTGTTAAAACATTCCCAAACCAGAAACCGTGGATTGATGGCAGCAAACTGAAAGTTTCAGTTTCGCGCAAACCACTGCTTTAACCAGGGCAAGGTGACCGGAAACACGACCGAATGCAAACAGTGTAGCTATTCCCTCCGCAAGGCAATCAAACAAGATAAGCGTCAGTATAGAGACAAAGTAGAGTCGCAATTCAACAGCTCAGACACAAGAGGAGACCACAGGAGACCACTTTTGATGTCTGGAAAAAATCTTATTTTTTTTGTGTAGTTAATTGAAGTGTGTAGGCATCTAGCACTGTTGTTTGGTTAGCAGTGTTTCTGTAGCACATGAGATGGAGTTTGCAAAATAAATGGCTAGGCTACCGGATTGATGCAAATAATCATGTCACTGACAGATTGGCGTAGGCTACTTTGTAGCTACGGTAGTTAACATTTAATAGGAAAGCCTTTCCATCTACCAGAAAATGGTTGGGTCTATCACTGGCATTGCTATATTTTTATATTCCTTAATTGTTTGAAACCTGAACATTTTACTTCATATGAGGCATGTCTTACCTTACTTGAAAGTAGCCTATAGACAAAATCCCACCATAGAAACAGGGTGGAAATTATTTGTAGAAAGACTCATATGCTTTCTCCTATTCTATTGATTTTTCTTTCAACTTTCTTTCATTGTCTAACAGCCAAAGGCATTATCATAGTCATTTTAGCAACCCATGATAGTAGTTGCATATTTAAATCCACCCTCTTTCAAAATTTGTAACGGATATTTCCATCTCTGTCCATGACAACCGGTGCACATTTTAGAACAGCATTTTCCCGCAAATTGCATTTTGGAACATTCGCGCAAAAGCACACCGTCTGTATATTGCTGCGCCTAAAATGCGAAGAAATAATAATATCAACATTTAAGCTAACCGTTCTGATCTGTTCAATCATCCTTATTGAGAAGGAGAATACCTCAACTACACAACTTTGGTACTATCAGTGAGGATTAAGAAGTGAGTACACGCAAATGCCCACGGTAATAGTAAGTGGGTATATGGCCTATATCTGCCAATATCCTCAACTACACCAGTGATGGCATGATTGGTACAACAGTTATTGACGAGAGAACCAGAATATCCAATATAAAACTAATTTTACCTCGGTGCTACACCTGCTCTGCCTAGCCTGGTTAACGGTTCCTGTGTTGACATTATTCATCAACAACTTGCAATAATGACACAGGTGGAGTAAGCGCTTTTAACGTCATGATGAAGTATCTGGTACTTGTGACCTTTTTGGCTTCTTGTTGGGTCAATTGTGCGATTAAATCAAGGGCCACTGAGGAAGAAACACGGGAAAATGACACAGAGTTCGGTGAGTAACGTTAACCTAGCTAGTGGCTAGCAGACATGTTCTAGAGGAGCAAGCTGTCAGTCAAATGTATGCAAATTAGGCTGTTAGTTAGCTACATCTTCAATTGCTAAAGTTTGACGATAGTGTTCGCTAGATAACTAGACAGCTAATGTTGTTAGCAAGTCCCGAAGAAAATCTTACTCGCTATCTAGCAAGATGGAATGTCTGGTGTTCAGCATCAACTGTGTGCTTTCAAAGTAATCAAGACAGGGTGGCTATTCCTTTTCCAGTGGTGCCAGAGCAGTGATCTTCAATCCTAGTCTCATCACATCTTGTGATTCAACTGACGTATTTTGTTAGTTAACTAGCTACAGATGTATGGCACTGGCAGGAACAAATACCTGCGCAACCTGTGGGTCCTCATGGTGGATTGAATAATACATTTGTTCCCAATCTTATCTAGCAAGATCGCAATTCAATGTTTTACATAACCTGTAGTGATGTGCTGAAACAACAAAAGTGTACGCATAGCTTTCCGGTGTTGGCCACCCCTGAAATAATTTGTTAAATTAAGATGGGTATTTATGTCTATTTTATTTAAGAACAAATTCTTATTTACAATGACGGCCTGGGAACAGTGGGTTAACTTCCTTGTTCAGGGGCAGAATTACATATTTTTACCTTGTCAGCTCAGATTCGATCAAGCAACCTTTCAGTTACTGGCCCAAAGCTCTAACCACTAGGCTACCTGCCGCCCATATAGGCCCATAGCTTGAAATTGTCACAGGCTGAGGATGACACCTAGTTAAAATTTTACCATGCTCAATTTGTTTTAATTAGGAAGGTGTAATGCTCTGACTAACCCCACAAAGACAGTGTTGACAATCTATTTGTAGGCTGTGTGTCATTAAAGGCTCTCCACAGGGATTTCACAGTCTACACAAAATTCAGCCTCGCAAAAGTATGTAGAACTACGCTCTGTTGGATCTGTTTCATAGACTGTGTAGAGCCCTTTAGACAGGAAGGAACTACCGGTAGCTACATGACAGCTTTCAAGAGGAAGTGAGACACTTCCATTTTGGCTGAATCCTCTGAAAGATTCATGGTAAAAATGTATTTTAGACTACTAACTGTTAATCAGTGCTGCATCAATCCAATATTATTTGCCACAGAGCGAGTAGAGTATAGGCTACTGCAGAGGTCACTAAAAATAAACCAGGGTTTTGTTCCAGCACTAACACATCTGATTCAGCTAATCAGGAAGACCATGATTAATACATGAATCAGGTGTGTTACTGCTGGGTTAGAACCAAAGCCTGCACATTTTAAGCTCATTTTGCTATGAGCAATTGTTGGCTGCTTTTGCTTCACTCTGCGGTCCAACTAATCCCAAACTATCTAAATTGGGTTGAGGTCGGGTGATTGTGGAGGTCAGGTCATCTGATGCAACACTCCATCACTCTCCTCCTTGGTCAAATAGTTCTTACACAGCCTGGAGGTGTGTTGGGTCATTGTCCTGTTGAAAAACAAATGATAGTCCCACAAAGGAACACCTTTTAATTGAAACACATTTCAGGTGACTACCTTATGAAGCTGGTTGAGAGACTGCAAAGAGTGTGCAAATGTAACTGTATAGCTTCCATCCCTCTCCTCACCCCTACCTGGGCTCGAACCAGGGACCCTCTGCACACATTGACAACAACCACCCTCAAAGCATCGTTACCTATTGCGCAGAGCAAAGGGAACAACTACTTCAAGGTCTCAGAGCGAGTGATGTCACCGATTGAAATGCTATTAGCCGTCACCCCGCTAACAAGCTAGCCATTTCACATCGGTTACACAAAGGGTGGCAACTTTTGAATAATATATATTTTGATTTGTTAATTTGATTAATATATGATTCCATATGTGTTATTTCATAGAAAATAGTAAAAATAAAGAAAAACCCTTGAATGAGTAGGTGTGTCCAAACTTTTTTCTGGTACTGATATAGAGATATCATGCCATTTAGCAGATGCTTTTATGCAAAGCGACATACAGTCATGCATGCATAAGTTTTATGTACAAGTGGTCCCGGAAATTGAACCTACTATCCTACCGTTGCAAGCGCCACGCTCTACCAACTGAGCTACATAGGACTGGCCCTCTCACTCTCCTCATATGACTCTTCCCTTATTCCAGAGGCTCTGAGCTCATTGCTGTCTGACTTTGAGGTGCTGCCCGTGTCCGGCCTCCAGCAGCACTCACTCAGGAAGAGGGACGTCCACACAGAGTCCCAGCTGGAGCGCATTGTCAGCTTCAGTGCCCTCAAGAGGTAGGTGGCACAAAGTCTCTAGGCTACACACGATTTTAAGGTATTTTTCTCAGTACTCACACACACACACATGCACACAGAAATGGAAGCACACACACAAACAGGGTAGCCTAGTGGTTAGAGAGTTGGACTAGTAAACTAAATGGTTGCAAGTTCAAATCCCTGAGCTGACAAGGTACAAATCTGTCATTCTGCCCCTGAACAGGCAGTTAACTCACTGTTCCTAGGCCGTCATTGAAAATAAGAATTTGTTCTTAACTGACTTGCCTATTTAAATAAAGGTTATAAAAAATATGGGACTTATACCTCTTAAGCTAAGAGCATCTGCTAAATGACTAAAATATAAGGGAACAACAGCTAACACTCCATTATACTCAATGAGGCGTTTCCACCCACTCATGTAACATTCAAAAGCAAGCAAAACAAGTTGATGTTCAATGGTTTTGGATCATTCTGATGCCGCCCAGTGCTTAGGAAAGATCATATGATGTTAGGGGTTGGAGAAATAGACTTTCACTGTCTCATGTATCTGTAACTTTTCTCAGAGGTTCTAGTCCTCCCTGCTAAGTCCTACTCCTATGTGTTTTTACATTGTTACTGGAATGGCTTTTTATCATTGCCATGGCCTAATGACTAGAGTGCATGGATTTTCAGTGCAATTGATACAGACCATTGGCAAAGTTAAAATGTTATCTGTACCCTCAATAAACCCGAATATGTACATTCCTCATGTTTCTATCCATCAAACTGTAATTTATTTTTTCCGCAGACATTTTAAGCTTTACTTGACAACTAACACAGACTTGTTCACTGAGGACTTCAAAGCTGTGTTTGTAGATAAGCAAGGGAAGGAAGACCGCTATGATGTTCAGCTGCAGAACTACTTTACTGGACATCTTGTAGGTGAGTCTGGAGGGTATTTGTTTTGTTGGTTTTATATGGAATATGTTGTGTGTGTGTGCTTCCATTTCTGTGTGTGTGAGAGAGTGAGTACTGAGAAGAATACCTTCGTGTGTGTGTGTGTGTAGGCGAGGCGCACTCCCGTGTTCAGGCACACATAGACGGGGACGAGTTCTCGGCCCACATCCTGACAGAGGAGACAGAGTACAACGTAGAGGTAAATCCCAAAACAGGAGCACTGCTTTAAAGTTTTTAAAGCAGGGGTTGGAACTGGTTCAGGGAACAGAACAGAAAAACAGAAAATAATATTTTTCAAGGAACTGAAACGGAACCTGGAACGAGAGTGATCCATACGGTTCCGGAATGGGACCATTATTTTAAAAGGGAACCGCTTAATAATGTTATTTTACATTCCAGGCATTTTTTGTTTTGTCCCACATAAAAAAAGCAACAAAGTTCCTATGCAAAGCTCTTTCACTAAAAAGCCTATTCCAGTGTCCACCTGCAAGCTGAAAATCTTTGCCAATGTCTGTGTGTTTAGGCTACCTGCCCTTCCCCCCTCCAAAACAGTCTACTGTACTGACATTGCAACCGTCATTCAGAAGATAGGGAGAGATATTTTTAAATAGCTAGAGAAGAATGGATTAACTTGTTTAACACTATTTAAGGATACTATAGGCCAGTTACCACGTTTCACGTTGGATTTATTAACTACAAAAAGGTACGACGTGTTTTTAAAATTCTGGTGCCGCTCTGCACATACAAGCTTTTTAGCTAGCTAGCTCACGCTTGTTAGCGAGCTAGCTCCAAGGACATTCAAAGTTCCTCCATAGAAGCCGCTCCTCCTAGGTATAATTCTGTGGACCTAATTCAGATAATGCATGTCATAAGATGCCCGGCACTTCAATCCTACTCCTCAACGCTCTCTCCCCACCCGGAAAATGTCATACATTGGCTACACGCATGTCCATCACGCATGTAAACAACTAGCCTGCCTGCTCTATCCGCACTGATTGGTGAAGTAATATAATGAGCTAAATCAAAAAAAAAACCGGTTGATTTCACAGGTTTAAAAAGGAAGTCAAAGGAACGATATAAACCAGTTCTTTTTGAGATCCAACCGGTTCAGAACTTTATTTTGCTGGTAGGAACAGTGGAACGGGAAAAAAAGTGGTTTTGTTCAGAATGAAACAATTGGAAATAATTCCGGTTCCAACGCCTTGGTTTAAATTAGGCCAGAAAAAGTGTCTTAAAACAGTTGCTGGGAAAAAGAGATAAAACTATCAGCTAAATAAACCAGCGCTAGCTTTTGTTTTCGTAGAATACTTTATCTAACCAATCCTACTTCTCCTACTCCTTCATCCTCTCTCGCTCGCTCTCTCTTTCTTTTTCTCTCTCTTATTCCTCTTTCTCTCCATCCCACTCTTCCCTCTCTCCTCAGCCCCTTTGGAGGTTCACCGAGGTGCCCCCCGATGGCCGTCTGTTGGTATATCGCTCTGAGGACATCCGGAACCTCAGTCGCCTGGCCTCGCCCAAGGTGTGTGGATACATCCACGCTGGGGCCCAGGACCTGCTACCAGAGGCCGCCAGAGGTGGAGAGGCACGGGAGGGTATGGAGTGTGTGTGTGTGTGTTCGACAGTATAGGCCTACATACAGAGTAGGAGACACCCCATTTATGCATGTTTCATACGCATAGACCGAGTGCTTGTGTGTGTGGTGTGCAAAAGTGTGTAGGAGTCAAACATTAGAAGCTACCTTATACAACCTTAGTGTGAGGAGGTAGGGAAAGGGAGGAAGATGATTCCTTGAGGAGAAGAGGTAGTAGGTAGTTGGGCGCCCAATCTATCTTGTCCCCACACAGCCTCACAATGAATAAAAACCCTTTAATGTCTAAACCCTATGTTCCATAGGCTGGCAACAGGGTGTTATATAAAGCTCTGATTCCTTTGTGCTGCCTGTAAAATGTAAAGTTCATTAGAATGACAATGACCTGGGGGAAATCTGAAGGCACTCAAGACAATGTCCTCTTCAAAAAAACTGTGTGGAAAATGAGGTGAATGATCTCCACAGAAGCATTAGAATTCATGAGAGCTGTTATATGTAATACACGGAGGGGAAGCCATAGTGAGTACACCCACATGCTGTGGTTCGCTACGGAAGAATCTGAGGTCTTGTGGAGGGAAGGAGATTACATGATTGACTTGTCTTTGTGGGGGGGCTGCTGACTGTGATGTGTAGCCTAAGACACACTACGTATGATACACCAGGCCCACTCCAAATGGATGTAGTCGGAAGGGAATTAACATAGTTAGTTTGAACTGACACATGCTGTACAGTGTGGCTTCTGAGCTGAGCAGAAGCTATTATTCTACAGATGGAATAACCTGTGAATTTCAAATAAGGGTTAATAAAAACGTTTATTCCGAAAGTAGTGCTTTGCTATTTTGATTACAGATTCTTGTAATGATGAATCCTACAAACCACAGCCAGTCTTCCTCCTCATAGAATAAGTGGTGTTGATTCATTTGACTAAACACAAAGTTGGAAATCTGACAGTTCTGAAAATTACTCTATAGTAAAGAATTCATCAGCTGGGCCTATATCTTACATTTTTTATTTTACTCTTCTGTACAAATAGTGTCAAGAAAAAGTATGTGAACCCTTTGGAATTACCTGGATTTCTGCATAAATTGGTCATACAATTTGATATGATCTTCATCTAAGTCACAACAAAAGACTAACAGTCTGCTTAAACTAGTAACACAAACTATTTGACGTTTTCTTGTTTTAATTGAACACACCGTATAAACATTCACAGTGCAGGGTGGGAAAAGTATGTGAACCCTTGGATTTAATAACTGGTTGACCCTCCTTTGGCAGCAATAAACTCAACCAAATGTTTTCTGTAGTTGCGGATCAGACCTGTACAACGGTCAGGAGGAATTTTGGTCCATTCATCTTTACAAAACTGTTTCAGTTCAGCAATATTCTTAGGATGTCTGGTGTGAACCACTCTCGAGGTCATGCCACCACATTTTAAATTGAGGTCAGGACTCAATTCTGTTGTTGATTTACTTCTGTTTTGGGTCATTGTCCTGTTGCATCACCCAACTTCTGTTGAGCATCAATTGGCAGACAGATAGCCAAACATTCTCCTGCAAAATGTCTTGATAAACTTGGGAATACATTTTTCCGTCGACAATAGCAAGCTGTCCAGGCCCTGAGGTAGCAAAGCAGCCCCAAACCATGATGCTCCCTCCACCATACGTTACAGTTGGGATTAGGTTTTTATGTTGGTGTGCTGTGCCTTTTTCTCTTCTCCACGTGTTGTGTGTTCCTTCCTTCCTTCCAAACTTTAGTTTAATCTGTCTACAGAATATTTTGCCAGTAGCGCTGTGGAACATCCAGGTGCTCTTTTGCGAACTTCAGATGTGCAGCAATGTTTTTTTTGACAGCAGTGGCTTCTTCCGTGGTGTCCTCCCATGAACATCATTCTTGTTTAGTGTTTTACGTATTGTAGACTCGTCAGAGATGTTAGCATGTTTCAGAGATTTCTGTAAGTCTTTAGCTGACTCTCGAGGATTCTTCTTAACCTTATTTAGCATTCTGCACTGTGCTCTTGCAGTCATCTTTACAGGACGGCCACTCCTAAGGAGAGTAGCAACAGTGCTGAACTTTCTTCATTTATAGACAATTTGTCTTACCATGGACTGATGAACATCAAGGCTTTTAGAGATACTTTTGTAACTATTGGTCAATTTCTTCAACAGATGGTCAGGTCTATATAATTATCAAACTTATATATTGGTAGTAGAAAGGAAACACAGACTCCGTTTAAGTATTAAAATGATATTTTAGTACTACAATTGTAGGCAGAAGTTGGTACTGAGTACAGTATATGATAGCTCTCCCCAGGTTCTGCAAAGTGTCTAAGACATCCTGTAACTCATATAGCCTCTCCCAGTCCTCCTTGTGTTAGTTTCCCTGGCAACAACATTTTAATAACTCTAACCTCCCCCTGACAGCAGCAACCATCTCGTAAGCAATTAAAAGCTCAGAATTGGGTTTGACTGAAACTTGACCTTTCATCACAAGAATGGAGGCATAACAAGGTGAACGAGTCCAAGCATCTTCTGACAGGTGACTGTTTTCATCAGGCCTGCGGCAGCCTTGTGTTCTCGGGAAACCAGTCATATTCTCAGAACCTCAGCCAGGTAGGGCCCAGACAGGAGGAGTATGAATGTAGGCGGTTTCCGCCTTCTGATAGTGTCTGAAGGGCACAACACTCAAAACAGGTGTTAATACACACACACACACAGGTCTCCTTGAAGAGGAGACTTTACAGTTTATCATAACACAATTTATTAACCTTTTTAAAGGTGTTAGGCCTTGGTTTAACCCCTTCATAACCCTTTCCAGATTTATGCAAGTCAACAAAAATTATTCTTAGATCTCTTTTGTTCGAGGCATGGTTCACATCAGGCAATGCTTCTTGTGACTGACTAGCAAACTCCATTAAAAAATTAAAAAAAACATTTAAAAAAAATATAGGGCAGGGTAGCTCTTACCAACATCTCGAATCTCGTCTCATTGATTGGACTCCAGGTTAGCTGTCTCCTGTCTCCAATTAGCTTTTGGAAAAGTCGTTAGCCTAGGGGTTCATATACTTTTTCCAACCTACACTGTGAATGTTTAAATGATGCATTCAATATAGACAAGAAAAATACAATAATTTCTGTGTTATTAGTTTAAGCAAATCAAATCAAATGTATTTATATAGCCCTTCGTACATCAGCTGATATCTCGAAGTGCTGTACAGAAACCCAGCCTAAAACCCCAAACAGCAAGCAATGCAGGTGTAGAAGCACGGTGGCTAGGAAAAACTCTCTAGAAAGGCCAAAACCTAGGAAGAAACCTAGAGAGGAACCAGGCTATGTGGGGTGGCCAGTCCTCTTCTGGCTGTGCCGGGTGGAGATTATAACAGAACATGGCCAAGATGTTCAAATGTTCATAAATGACCAGCATGGTCGTATAAGAATAAGGCAGAACAGTTGAAACTGGAGCAGCAGCACGGTCAGATGGACTGGGGACAGCAAGGAGTCATCATGTCAGGTTGTCCTGGGGCATGGTCCTAGGGCTCAGGTCCTCCGAGAGAGAATTAGAGAGAGCATATGTGGGGTGGCCAGTCCTCTTCTGGCTGTGCCGGGTGGAGATTATAACAGAACATGGCCAAGATGTTCAAATGTTCATAAATGATCAGCATGTTCGAATAATAAGAAGGCAGAACAGTTGAAACTGGAGCAGCAGCACGGCCAGGTGGACTGGGGACAGCAAGGAGTCATCATGTCAGGTAATCCTGGGGCATGGTCCTAGGGCTCAGGTCCTCCTCCGAGAGAAGGAGAGAATTAGAGAACGCACACTTAGATTCACACAGGACACCGAATAGGACAGGAGAAGTACTCCAGATATAACAAACTGACCCTAGCCCCCCGACACAAACTACTGCAGCATAAATACTGGAGGCTGAGACAGGAGGGGTCAGGAGACACTGTGGACCCATCCGAGGACACCCCCGGACAGGGCCAAACAGGAAGGATATAACCCCACCCACTTTGCCAAAGCACAGCTCCCACACCACTAGAGGGATATCTTCAACCACCAACTTACCATCCTGAGACAGGGCCGAGTATAGCCCACAAAGATCTCCGCCATGGCACAACCCAAGGGGGGGCGCCAACCCAGACAGGATGACCACATCAGTGAATCAACCCACTCAGGTGACGCACCCCTTCCAGGGACGGCATGAGAGAGCCCCAGTAAGCCAGTGACTCAGCCCCTGTAATAGGGTTAGAGGCAGAGAATCCCAGTGGAAAGAGGGGAACCGGCCAGGCAGAGACAGCAAGGGCGGTTCGTTGCTCCAGAGCCTTTCCATTCACCTTCCCACTCCTGGGCCAGACTACACTCAATCATATGACCCACTGAAGAGATGAGTCTTCAGTAAAGACTTAAAGGTTGCGACCGAGTTTGCGTCTCTGACATGGGTAGGCAGACCGTTCCATAAAAATGGAGCTCTATAGGAGAAAGTCCTGCCTCCAGCTGTTTGCTTAGAAATTCTAGGGACAATTAGGAGGCCTGCGTCTTGTGACCGTAGCGTATGTGTAGGTACAAGATAGGTAGGAGCAAGCCCATGTAATGCTTTGTTGGTTAGCAGTAAAACCTTGAAATCAGCCCTTGCTTTGACAGGAAGCCAGTGTAGAGAGGCTAGCACTGGAGTAATATGATCAAATTTTTTGGTTCTAGTCAGGATTCTAGCAGCCGTATTTAGCACCAACTGAAATGTATCTATTGTTGTGACTTATTTCTTTGACTAATTTATTTAGAAATCCAGGTAATTCCAAAGGGTTCACATACCTTTTCTTGCCACTGTATAGTAGTATACTGCATGAAATCAGTTCATAGACAAACGGAATGTGAATACAAGGGCACCGAACAGTTGGAACTTAAGGGCTGGCCTCATTCACTCATTCTCCCAGCTGTGACTTCTCACAGTGTTTCTCTCCTCCTCTCCTTCCTTCCTCCCATCATAGATTCCCTCCACAGAGAGAAGAGAGTGACCCACAACCACAAGAAGAACACCTGTCCTCTAGCCCTGGTGGCCGACTACCGCTTCTTCAAACACATGGGCCGCGGAGAGGAGAGCATTACACTTAACTACCTGGTGAGAGTCCCGAACTAATCTCAGATACCCAGATCTAAAATCTTGCATTATTGTGTCTGATGTTCGATTTTTAAGTTTTCCGGGCGACGTGTTAGAAAGGATACTAACGAGACTAGCGAAGTATTTACCCCTCTAAAGGGAAACTTGCAGCCAGTTTCTAGGCAAGTCTATGGGCCAAATGTCCTTTCCTCTTCCGAAATTCGAAAGATGTGAGTACCTGTTACATCGTGATTTGTCTAAATGATCAGTGCCCAAAAAAATCTGCATTCCACAAAATTAGTCCCTTTTGGGTGGTGTAATTTGATGGGAAAAAAAGTTTTATTTCACCTAATTTTAACATTCTGTCATGATGAGAACAAAGTAATAAAAAACAGGTATTCCCATCTCAAGAGGTTAAATTTAAAAAATACTATAGTAAGTGCCTATTATGTACCAAATAAAGATTTAATATTGCAGATTGTGGGTTCTATCAATTTAATTGTTCTGTATAATTTCTAATCCCCTTTTTATTTATTTATACTTTCCCCCTACCATCCCTACCCTGATTATACTAAACTAGGGGACAACAATACTTCATGTACACATTATACTGTATGTAGTTAAATAATTATACATATATTCCTATTTTCCTCTTTCTGCAAGTGCTGGATTTTCACCCACAGCGGCCAATCCACCATTCATTGTGATTTAACGCCAGCCCTCCGGTGTCCACAGATTAACCCATCTTTCACAGTATAACTCCAACCCTCCGGTGTCCACAGATTAACCCATTTTCCCAGTATAACTCCAATCCCCCCATGTCCACAGATTAACCCATTTTCCCAGTATAACTCCAACCCTCCCATGTCCACAGATTAACCCATTTTCCCAGTATAACTCCAATCCCCCCCATGTCCACAGATTAACCCATCTTTCCCAGTATAACTCCAACCCTCCCATGTCCACAGATTAACCCATCTTTCCCAGTATAACTCCAACCCTCCCATGTCCACAGATTAACCCATCTTTCCCAGTATAACTCCAGCCCTCCCATGTCCACAGATTAACCCATCTTTCCTAGTATAACTCCAGCCCTCCCATGTCCACAGATTAACCCATCTTTCCTAGTATAACTCCAATCCCCCCATGTCCACAGATTAACCCATCTTTCCCAGTATAACTCCAACCCTCCCATGTCCACAGATTAACCCATCTTTCACAGTTTAACTCCATTTAGCAATTTCGTTGTGCGATACATCCCTCCATTTTACTGTGATGTCTTACGAGGCTCCTGAACCTCCCTATTTGTAACATTTCTACCGATATTGCTTTAAAAATAAATACTTTACACAAGACTAATGATATTTCCCATTGACTGATCATGGTTTTTCAGATCCCCTAACAATATAGTTTGCAGGTCCATCTGAACCCTAATATATGACTTACCAACAATGTTGGGAACTCTTTCTTATTTGTCTATTAACTAAGTTATTGCCTGGTGATGTCACCAAAACTGAAATTGAAATTGAAATTTCAGGCGTTCTCTTCAAACTGCTCTTAAACTAACAGGGCATTATTATAATTTTAAAAAAGGCACAGTATTATTCCAACCTCATAGTGTGGAAATAAGGCTGCAGTTGACATTGAGAGGACGTTTCTTTTTTGCTGAGTTTATGACAAATAAGCATATTACAGACTTAATTTACATCACAAATAGTATGTGTAATGGGGTTAGTGTGAGTATTCGAACACAGCTCTAGTGTCTGCTAGTTTTTGTTTTTTCCTTTCAATTAAGACTTAAACAAGCGGGTGAGAGGATTTCTATCAAATCAAATCAAATCAAATCAAATCAAATTTATTTATATAGCCCTTCGTACATCAGCTGATATCTCAAAGTGCTGTACAGAAACCCAGCCTAAAACCCCAAACAGCAAGCAATGCAGGTGGAGAAGCACAGTGGCTAGGAAAAACTCCCTAGAAAGGCCAATACCTAGGAAGAAACCTAGAGAGGAACCAGGCTATGTGGGGTGGCCAGTCCTCTTCTGGCTGTGCCGGGTGGAGATTATAACAGAACATGGTCAAGATGTTCAATGTTCATAAATGACCAGCATGGTCGAATAATAATAAGGCAGAACAGTTGAAACTAGAGCAGCAGCACAGTCAGGTGGAAGTTGAAACTGGAGCAGCAGCATGGCCAGGTAGACTGGGGACAGCAAGGAGTCATCATGTCAGGTAGTCCTGGGGCATGGTCCTAGGGCTCAGGTCAGTTGAAACTGGAACAGCAGCATGGCCAGGTGGACTGGGGACAGCAAGGAGTCATCATGTCAGGTAGTCCTGGGGCATGGTCCTAGGGCTCAGGTCCTCCGAGAGAGAGAAAGAAAGAGAGAAGGAGAGAATTAGAGAACGCACACTTAGATTCACACAGGACACCGAATAGGACAGGAGAAGTACTCCAGATATAACAAACTGACCCCAGCCCCCCGACACATAAACTACTGCAGCATAAATACTGGAGGCTGAGACAGGAGGGGTCAGGAGACACTGTGGCCCCATCCGAGGACATTTCTATACTAATTAGTGACCTTTAATTCATCAGCGTAGCCTAGTGGTTAGAGCATTGGACTAGTAACCGGAAGGTTGCGAGTTCAAACCCCCGAGCTGACGAGGTACAAATCTGTCGTTCTGCCCCTGAACAGGCAGTTAACCCACTGTTCCCAGGCCGTCATTGAAAATAAGAATGTGTTCTTAACTGACTTGCCTGGTTAAATAAAGGTAAAATTAAACAAGGGAGGAGTGAAAACCCGCGGACACCGCCGTGGAATGAGTTTGAGACGTGTTTTAAACCTGCCTGAAAGTAAGAGCCATGAGGTCCATTTGGAATTGTGTAGTGCTGCAACGAACCACTGTTCAGGAACAGGCATCATCTGGGTTTGTGCTAATACTGTCTGTTTCCCCCAGATTGAGTTGATTGACAGAGTGGACGACATGTACAGGAACACAACCTGGGATGATGAGTTTACAGGATACGGTGTTCAGATCCAACAGGTGGGACTATTTGCTGACTGTGTGTGTGAGTTGGTAGTAGTTGTATTGTTGTAGTAGGTGGGACTATTTGCTGACTGTGTGTGTGAGTTGGTAGTAGTTGTATTGTTGTAGTAGTTGTAAGCAAATATTTGGCATGTTGTCATTTGGCGTTGTCATTTCCATGCCAATCATTCCATATCACTAGTGACACCATAGCTCAGTGTGTTGTGTGTCAGTGCTGGGTTAAGAAATTAAGCTGAGCATAACTGTAGTACCCTAATTGGAAAAGCATTTTTGTAGCAGACCGTGGAAGCTCTTTGTGTGGGAATGAATGGCAACACTGCGTCTACTACGAAACCACCGCCTCACTGAATAAATGTGGCAGTCTATGATCCATATCTTCTCCAGACCATAATATCTTGTGCAGAGCATTATGGGGACTGTAGTACGTGCTGTAACCTTAATTGGGTTTAAGAAGTTGTAATGTCCTGGTTGTAGATCATCATCAACAAGGAGCCGACCAGAGCGCCGCTTGGCCAGGCTGGGCCGGACTGGACCCACTACAACATGAAGGGAAGCCCCATCCAAGGCAAGGAGGTGTGGGACGTCAAGAAACTGCTGGAAGTGAGACACTGCTACTGACTCTAATCTACTCAGATGCCATTACATAGTGTAGCCAGTACAGTGTTCTGTTGTCTGTAGGTAGGGAATACATGAAGTCACATTTTTTGGGGGGGTCACTGTATGAACTTTGTTGTAGACTCTTCAATAACATTTACTTGAATGGGCCTAAACATGATTGACAACAAACACTCTCACCTTGGGGATACTTTTGGTTTGTAATGACTAGTATTTTCTTCTCATTCATTTTTCAATACCTCTTTTCTCTGCAGCAATTTAGCACGGACATAGCGGACAATGCTAGCACTGTGTGCCTTGCCCACCTGTTCACCTATCAGGACTTTGATGAAGGGACACTGGGCTTGGCTTACGTGGCCCCTTCTAAAGCCCAGGCTATGGGGGGCCTCTGTCCTAAACGTAAGGCTTAGCCTCTCACAGAGGTCCTCTCAATTCTGATCAAATAACTATGATTAGTGTTTTGATAATGGTGTGATAGATTCTCAAGAGATTGCTCCTATATTTCTAGTCTGATTTCTCTTTTTGTTTTCTGCAGCTTTCTTTCCATCTAGTTCCGTTAAGAACCCCAGTTTCCTCAACACTGGTTTAACCAGCACTAAGAATTATGGCAAAACCATTCTAACCAAGGTAGGTTCCTCATTGAGTATCTGAATCCAGCCATGCTATTTCTATGGCTTCTGCACCCTCTATTGAATAAACTAGAACCAGGACTGAACAACTCCCTGTATTGCATAATTCATGACATCTTTCTGGCTCATAGGTCATGATGGGCAGTACTCAGTCAAGATGATGGTTTGAGATGTTGTCTAATGACACATGGATAGAATAACCTGTGGGGCACATTGTGTTGGGTCATGGGTTGAGTAGGCAGCCGTATGCATCACTAATATTAATGACTTAGACCTTACAAGACCCTCTTCAAGTCACTGCTCCTCAGATATTTACATGCTTTTATATCCCAAAGATAATTGATATGTAATTTCTTTATTAATTGTTGCAAGTCAATATATGGTTTCCAAGCATTAAGTTTTTTTTTTTTCTCCCATCACCAGGAAGCAGATTTGGTGACAACCCATGAGCTGGGCCACAACTTTGGAGCTGAGCACGACCCTGACAGCATGCACTACTGCGCCCCTAGCGATGACCACGGGGGCAAGTTTGTCATGTACCCCATCGCTGTGAGTGGGGACCACTACAATAACAAGGTAATGCTCTTGTGTGCTTCAAATTTTCTGTCAAATGACTCATATATGCTCACATAACATTTACCTTCTATTCTTTCCTTCCTCCCTTCCTTTATATTTGTCTTCTCCCCACAGCGTTTCTCCGACTGCAGTAAGATCTCCATAGGGAAGACGCTGCGTCTCAAGGCTCCCATCTGCTTCAAGGAGAGGAACAGCAAGGTGTGTGGGAACTTGCGCGTTGAGGAAGGGGAGGAGTGCGACCCGGGCCTGCTGCACCTCAATGACGACCAGTGCTGCTCCGCCGACTGCAAGTTCAGGCCCGAGTCCCAGTGCAGGTAGAAACCCGCCACACACGGCCCAAAATGGCCACCTCTGAGTGCAGTAATTCATATGGCAGGATGACATTTACAAAGGCTTCAGTGAATTCCTGCCTTTCTTTACTTACTGGCTGACTTTATTGTCCCCTTGGGGAAATTTAGTTTGCAGTGTCATGTAGAAGTTACAACATGGTTACATACAGAATCATGTCAATTTCATAATATACAGTAAACTAATAAAGTAAACTGACATTGCAGTTCTTTTGTGTGTGTTTAAAGGCCCAGTGCTCTCAAAAATGTGATTATTATAATTGTTTCCTTCCTGTGTTTTATATACATTTTCACACTGGTTGGAATAATACTATGAAAATGACCATGAAGCCGTTTTAGTGTAAAAGCTGTTTGGCAGTTTTTGCCTGCCTGGTGACACCACCAGGCGGTAAATTAGTTAATAGACCAATAAGAGAGAGTTCCAAACCACTCTGCCAATTACAGGTTGTTTTCAGTTTTCCCCTCCCCACTCAGACCACTCCCAGACAGTCCTAGCAAAATTCTTGCTTGAGAAATTGCACTTTGCTAAGAAGCTATTTACATGTTTTACATTTTTTTTACCATTTTAATTGAAAATAATCACAGTAAGGTACTTTATTGTTTCCCAGAAAGGATTTGACATTGAGATAAAAACTGGCTGCATTGGACCTTGAACATACTATCCAGTAACCTTCCTCTCTATCATCACCATGCCAGTGCATTCACACTACTATGATGCTTAGTGACATTCCCCACATGGAAACTGAAGTTATTGTTTTCTATGTCCGGGTACATCCAGTGACAGGAACAGTCCATGCTGTAAGAACTGCAAGTTTCAGCAGGCAGGCAAGCCGTGCCAGGAGCCAATCAACGCCACCTGTAAGGGCATGTCCCTCTGCACAGGTAACCTCCCCTACTGTTCATACACAGGATAGCCACGACTAAACAGACCGATGTGATTTTAATTTTTTATTGATCATTGATGCTTTGTAATACAGGGCTCCCTAGTAAAATATGTTGTTCTCAATGGGACTCACCCCTGTTTAAAGAAAAATAAATATACTCTTATTCAACCGGACAACTAACCATTATCTGCTATGAAAGTGATATTTTGGATCAACATCCTCTAGCTGGCTAGGTCTCCAGGTCTTGCTGTTGAGACATAAGTTTGGGTATTTGACTGACTCCCTGAGGGAGAATCTCAATTTCTTTGATGTCCTTTCTCCCCGCCGCCTTCTCAAAACCTTAGGTAAGAGCAGTGAGTGCCCAAACCCAGACAACGCTCCGGACAATACCATCTGTGTGGACAGTGGGAGGTGCAGCGACGGGGAGTGCATGACCTTCTGTGAGGCTGTGCAGAACCTGCAGCCCTGTGCTTGTAATGGTACAACCCTCTCACATACACACTGCTACAATCTAGATTGACACTGTACAGTACCATGGTGTACTCATAGAGCCTCTCTATAGTTGTATTTCTATCTCTATGGGTGGACCCAATATCTTTGCATTAAAGGTTTTGTTCTTTATTTGATTTGAGGCTTCAAGTTTAAATTAATGTTCGAAACGCAAAGCCTTAAATTTGATTTCTGCCAATATACTGTACAGTGCCTTCAGAAAGTATTCATACCCCTTGACTTATTCCACATTTTGTAGTGTTACAGACATAATTCAAAATGGATTCAATTTATTTCTTCTCACCCACCCTCACACAATACCCCATAATGACAAAGTGAAAACATGTTTAAAGAAATGTCTGGACATTTGAGTTTCTGGACACCCCTGAGTTAATACTTTATAGAAGCACCTTTAGCAGCGGTTACAGCTTTGAGTCGTCTTGGGTATGTCTGTATCAGCTTTGAGTCGTCTTGGGTATGTCTGTATCAGCTTTGAGTCGTCTTGGGTATGTCTGTATCAGCTTTGAGTCGTCTTGGGTATGTCTGTATCAGCTTTGAGTCGTCTTGGGTATGTCTGTATCAGCTTTGAGTCGTCTTGGGTATGTCTGTATCAGCTTTGAGCCGTCTTGGGTATGTCTGTATCAGCTTTGAGCCGTCTTGGGTATGTCTGTATCAGCTTTGAGCCGTCTTGGGTATGTCTGTATCAGCTTTGAGCCGTCTTGGGTATGTCTGTATCAGCTTTGAGCCGTCTTGGGTATGTCTGTATCAGCTTTGAGCCGTCTTGGGTATGTCTGCATCAGCTTTATGTCGTCTTGGGTATGACTGTATCAGCTTTGAGTCGTCTTGGGTATGTCTGTATCAGCTTTGCACATCTGGATTTGGGTCTTCTCTCCCATTTATTCTTGGCAGATTTTCTCAAGCACTGTTATGTTAGATGGAGAGTGGCAGTGAACAGCAATCTTCAAGTCTTTCCAGATATTTTCAATGGGATACAAGTCTTTCTTTTGGCTGTGCCTCTTAAGGACTTTCACATTCTTGTTCTGAAGCAATTCCAGCTTTGCTTTGGCTGTATGCTTGGGGTCAATGTCCTGTTGGAATGTAAATCTTTGCCACAGTCGAAGGTTGTTATATCCTTACCAGTCTCCCAGTCTCTGCCACCGAAAAAGCATTCCCATAGCATGATGCTGCCAGCACCATGCTTCATGGTAGGGATGGTTTTAGACATGCGATGAGCAGCGCCTGGCTTTGCATTCAGGCCAGAGAATGACATTTTTCAATCAGACCATTTTGCCTTGTGCTCTGAGTCTTTCACGTGACTTTTTGCAAACTCCAGGCGTGCTGTCATGTGCTTCTTTTTTTAGGACTGGCTTCCGTCTGGCTGCTCTTCCAGATTGGTGGAGGGCTGGACAGACTGTTGTCCTTCTGGCAGGTTCTCCCATCTCAGTCAATGAACTCTGTAGTACTGTCAGAGTGGTCATTGGGTTCTTGGTCACCTCCATGACCAAGGTCCTTCTTGCCCGGAGGCTCAGTTTGGTCAGATGGCCAGCTCTAATCAGTCTGGGTAGTTCCATATGTTTTACTTTCCCAATGATGGAGACCACTGTGCTCTTGGAAACTTTCAACATTCTAGAAGTAGTTTTATACAGATATATGCCTCATCACAATTCTCTCTCTGAGATTTAAGAACATGTAACGGCAGATTTCCTCCTATTTGTCTGAAGAGGAGTAAGGATCGGACCAAGATGTGGCGTGGTAAGTGTTCATGATGATTTTAGTAAGAAAAGCACTGAACACTATGAAATACAAAAACAATAAACGAATACGTGAAATAACCAAACCGAAACAGTACCGTGTGGCGACAAACACTCACACGGAAACAAACACCCACAAACCAACAGTGAAACCCAGGCTACCTAAATATGGTTCTCAATCAGGGACAACGATCAACAGCTGCCTCTGATTGAGAACCATATCAGGCCAAACACAGAAATAGAAAAAACATAGACTGCCCACCCCAACTCACGCCCTGACCATACTAAATAATGACAAAACAAAGGAAATAAAGGTCAGAACGTGACAGTACCCCCCCCCCCCCAAAGGTGCGGACTCTGGCCGCAAAACCTGAACCTATAGGGGAGGGTCTGGGTGGGCGTCTGTCCGCGGTGGCGGTTCTGGCGCGGGACGTGGACCCCACTTCACCATAGTTCTAGTGCGCCTCTTCGCCCGCCTCCGTGGCCTCTTTAAAGCGGTGACCCTCGCCACTGGCCTTGGACAGGGGACCCTAGAAATGGGTCCCGAATAGGCGGGAGACTCCGGCAGCGCCGGACAGGCGGGAGACTCTGGCAGGTCCTGGCTGGCTGGCGGCTCTGGCAGGTCCTGGCTGGCTGGCGGCTCTGGCAGCTCCTGGCTGGCTGGCGGCTCTGGCAGTTCCTGGCTGGCTGGCGGCTCTGGCAGTTCCTGGCTGGCTGGCGGCTCTGGCAGCTCCTGGCTGGCTGGCGGCTCTGGCAGCTCCTGGCTGGCTGGCGGCTCCCGGACAGGCGGGAGGCTCTGGTGGCCCCCGGACAGGCAGGAGGCTCTGGCGGCGCCGGATAGGCGGGAGACCCTGTAGGCAGAAAACGGAGAGACAGCCTGGTGCGGGGGTCTGCCACCAGAGGGCTGGTGCGTGGAGGTGGCACTGGATAGACCGTGCACTGGAGCTCTTGAGCCCCGAGCCTGCCCAACCTTACCTGGTTGAATGCTCCCTGTAGCCCGACCAGTGCGGCGAGGTAGGCCGCACTGGGCTGTGCTGGTGAACCGGGGACACCATGCGTAAGGCTGGTGCCATGTATGCCGGCCCGAGGAGACACACTGGAGACCAGATTCGTAAAGCCGGCAACCTAAATATGGTTCTCAATCAGGGACAACGATCAACAGCTTCCTCTGATTGAGATCCATATCAGGCCAAACACAGAAATAGAAAAAACATAGAAACACAAACAGACTGCCCACCCCAACTCACACCCTGACCATACTAAATAATGACAAAACAAAGGAAATAAAGGTCAGAACATGACAGAACAGTTCCTTGGACTTCATGGTATAGTTTCTGCTCTGACACCTTGTATAGATAGACAGGTGTTTCTTTCTAAATCATGTCCAAACAAATGAATTGGCCACAGGTGGACTCTTATCAAGTTGTAGTGACATTTCAAGGATGATCAAAGGAAATTGTATGCACCAGAGCTCAGTTTGTAGTGTTGTGAATACTTATGTAAATGAGATATTTCTGTATTTAATTTTCAATACATGTGCTAACATTTCATTATGGGTATTGTGTGTAGATGGGTAAGGGAAAAATAATCAATTTAATAAATGTTGAATTCAGGCGGTAACACAACAAAATGTGGAATAAGTCAAGGGATATTAAGGCACTGTAAAGGACATTTGTAGAAAGATACAGATAATAGTATAGCACCAGGTTGTCTTTGAACCTAACTGACCTCCCTTTACTCTCCCAGAGCTGGTCAATTCGTGTAAGGTCTGCTGCCGGGACAAAAATGGCACCTGCACTCCCTTTGTCAAAAAGGACAAGAACTTCCTGTATCTGCGCAAGGGAAAACCCTGCACCGTGGGCTTCTGTGATGAGGGCGTGAGTGACTGACCTCTTCCATTAGCATTGACCTTTCACCTCTACTCACACTGAATGGACTCTGCCTGTATTCAGAGTTTCAACACATTTCACGTCAATAAATCCATTAAAAAATAATAATAAAATCCATTTTTACACGAAGAGAATGTTTTGAATAGATGGTATTGGTCCTACAGGGAGTGTTACCACGTTCTATTTAAATTGGCTGACAATTATGATATATTGATTTGTCTGTTTGTTTCAGGGCAAATGCATGAAGCAAGTCCAGGATGTGATCGAGAGGTTGTGGGATTTCATCGACAAGCTGGACATCAACACTTTCGGTGAGTTGGGATGTAATGTTGGCGTTAGACTAGCTTGGAGGTCCAGTTGGACTAGCTTGGAGTTTATTTGAAAGGCTGGTTGGAGTTTGTCTTTTTCTTTCGGTCTCCCTCTTGTAGGGAAGTTCCTGGCAGACAACATCGTGGCCTCAGTGGTGGTGTTCTCTCTGGTTTTCTGGATCCCTCTCAGTATCCTGGTGCACTGTGTGGTGAGACACCTTACTGAGCATGTCTGTCTTTACATGTTGTCCTCTGTTGCTCAATTGGTGGAGCATGGCGCTTGCAACGCCAGGATAGTGGGTTCGATTCCCAGGACCACCGCTAAGTTAAATGTATACATGGATGATACTAAGTCGCTTTGGATAAAAGGGTCTTCATATTGGCATGTTGTATAATAATATTTGAAGCCCACCACATGGTTGATTTAAGACAAATTAATGTATATTGCTGATACACTAATGGCATGCTTTCTGTTTCATTTCTGTAGGATAAAAATCTGGAGAAGGAGTATGAGAACACCAAGCCCAGCGTAAGTCTGCCACGTCATGACTAAAACATGAACTTCCTCAGCGTAAGTCTCACGTCATGACTAAAACATGAACTTCCTCAGCATAAGTCTGTCACGTCATGACTAAAACATGAACTTCCTCAGTGTAAGTCTGTCACGTCATGACTAAAACATGAACTTCCCCAGCGTAAGTCTGTCACGTCATAACTAAAACATGAACTTCCTCAGCGTAAGTCTGTCATGACTAAAACATGAACTTCCCCAGTGTAAGTCTGTCACGTCATAACTAAAACATGAACTTCCCCAGCGTAAGTCTGCCACGTCATAACTAAAACATGAACTTCCTCAGCGTAAGTCTGTCATGACTAAAACATGAACTTCCCCAGCGTAAGTCTGTCACGTCATAACTAAAACATGAACTTCCTCAGCGTAAGTCTGTCATGACTAAAACATGAACTTCCCCAGTGTAAGTCTGTCACGTCATAACTAAAACATGAACTTCCCCAGCGTAAGTCTGCCACGTCATAACTAAAACATGAACTTCCTCAGCGTAAGTCTGTCATGACTAAAACATGAACTTCCCCAGCGTAAGTCTGTCACGTCATAACTAAAACATGAACTTCCTCAGCGTAAGTCTGTCATGACTAAAACATGAACTTCCCCAGTGTAAGTCTGCCACGTCATAACTAAAACATGAACTTCCCCAGCGTAAGTCTGCCACGTCATAACTAAAACATGAACTTCCTCAGCGTAAGTCTGTCACGTCATAACTAAAACATGAACTTCCCCAGCGTAAGTCTGTCATGACTAAAACATGAACTTCCTCAGCGTAAGTCTGCCACGTCATAACTAAAACATGAACTTCCCCAGCGTAAGTCTGTCATGACTAAAACATGAACTTCCTCAGCGTAAGTCTGCCACGTCATAACTAAAACATGAACTTCCCCAGCGTAAGTCCTATGCCCTCCCATGTTCACCACTGTCCACATGTTCTAGGTTTGAACTTTGAAGTCGCACTCACTATAACACGCTATCCCTTTTAGAGAACTCAGACTACTACAGAGTATGTTGTCCAGGCAAACCGGAGACCCCGGTCTTTTCAGGTGAACGGCAAGGAGAAGTAATTAATAGATTTGGTAGATTTATTATTTTGACCTCCCCACATTATAATTAGAAAAGTAATTGTAAACTAACAGCCTTTTTATGTAGATAGGTAACTGAAAACACATAGCAGCCATTTAGCTGGGTAGTCAAAGGTTGGCCATGTGTTGGCAAGATGTTTTTAAGGACTACAGATTGCATGACAGAAATGTAAATGTAATTTCCGATTTGAGCCGACATATGCAGCGTTTACCGTGAATGCAGTCTAATGAAGGAACATTGCCTTTCAATCATGCTGTAAAGCTGAACTGGCGCAATACGGATTAAATAGAGTCGTAAGTCAAGAAAGCTTACCATCAGCCAAGGCATTTGCCATGCCTAGTACTCGTGGGTGCTTTTTCAACGCCTATGTCAAACGCCAGTGAGTGTGTAATTTGCTCAATATTAGAAGTTGAGAAAGGAAGTTAACAGCATTGGAAAGAATATATTCTCCTCTTTTCTACAGTGCATTTGGAAAGTATTCAGACCCCTTGACTTTTTCCACAATTTGTTACGTTACAGCCTTATTCTAAAATTGATTAAATCATTTCTTTCCCTCATCGATTTACACACAATAATGTCAAAGCACAAACATTTGAAACTTTTTTTTAATAAAAAAATGTAAATATTACATTTACATCGGTATTCAGACCCTTTACTCAGTACTTTATTGAAGCACCTTTGGCAGCGATTACAGCCTCGAGTCTTCTTGGGTATTTTTATTTTATTTATTTCACCTTTATTTAACCAGGTAGGCTAGTTGAGAACACCTTTATTTAACCAGGTAGGCTAGTTGAGAACACCTTTATTTAACCAGGTAGGCTAGTTGAGAACACCTTTATTTAACCAGGTAGGCTAGTTGAGAACACCTTTATTTAACCAGGTAGGCTAGTTGAGAACACCTTTATTTAACCAGGTAGGCTAGTTGAGAACACCTTTATTTAACCAGGTAGGCCAGTTGAGAACACCTTTATTTAACCAGGTAGGCCAGTTGAGAACACCTTTATTTAACCAGGTAGGCCAGTTGAGAACACCTTTATTTAACCAGGTAGGCTAGTTGAGAACACCTTTATTTAACCAGGTAGGCTAGTTGAGAACACCTTTATTTAACCAGGTAGGCCAGTTGAGAACACCTTTATTTAACCAGGTAGGCCAGTTGAGAACACCTTTATTTAACCAGGTAGGCCAGTTGAGAACACCTTTATTTAACCAGGTAGGCCAGTTGAGAACACCTTTATTTAACCAGGTAGGCCAGTTGAGAACAAGTTCTCATTTACAACTGCGACCTGGCCAAGATAAAGCAAAGAAGTGCGGCACAAACAACAACACAGAGTTACACATGGGATAAACAAACGTACAGTCAATACCAGAGTAGAAAAGTCTATATACAGTGTGCGCAAATGAAGTAAGATTAGGGAGGTAAGGCAATAAAGAGGCCATAGTGGCGAACTAACACTACAAGCTTGGCACACCTGTATTTGGGAAGTTTCTCCCATTCTTCTCTGCAGATCCTCTCAAGCTCTGTCAGGTTGGATGAGGAGTGTCCCTGCACAGCTATTTCCAGGTCTCCAGAGATGTTCGATCCGGTTCAAGTCCGGGCTCTGGCTGGGCCACTCAAGGACATTCAGAGACTTGTCCCGAAGCCACTCCTGCGTTGTCTTGGTTGTGTGCTTAGGCTTGTTGACCTGTTGGAAGGTGAACCTTCGCCCCAGTCTAAGAACCTGCTCCAAAGCGCTCAAGGATCTCTCTGTACTTTGCTCCGTTCATCTTTGCCTCGATCCTGACTAGTTTCCTAGTCTTGGTTTCATCAGACCAGAGAATCTTGTTTCTCATGGTCTGAGAGTCTTTAAGTGCCTTTAGGCAAACTCCAAACGGGCTGTCATGTGCCTTTTACTGAGGAAAACAAATATATCACTAGCCACTTTAAACAATGCTACTTAATACAATGTTTACATACCCTACATTACTCATCTCATATATGTATATACTGTACTCTATATCATCTGGGGAGGCAGGGTAGTCTAGTGGTTAGAGCGTTGGACTAGTAACCAGAAGGTTGCTGACAAGGTACAAATCTGTCGTTCTGCCCCTGAACAGGCAGTTAACCCACTGTTCCTAGGCTGTCATTGAAAATAAGAATTTGTTCTAAACTGACTTGCCTAGTTAAATAAAGGTAAAAAAATACAAATCTACTGCATCTTTATGTAATACATGTATCAC
Organism: Oncorhynchus kisutch; assembly: GCF_002021735.2. Lineage (NCBI taxonomy): Eukaryota > Metazoa > Chordata > Actinopteri > Salmoniformes > Salmonidae > Oncorhynchus > Oncorhynchus kisutch. The sequence goes on from NC_034180.2 coordinate 43,264,337, forward strand.
TAGCCACTTTAACTATGCCACTTTGCTTACATACCCTACATTATTCATCTCATATGTATATACTGTACTCAATACCATCTACTGCATCTTGCCTATGCCGTTCTGTACCATCACTCATTCATATCTTTATGTACATATTCTTTATCCCTTTACACTTGTGTGTGTGTATAAGGTAGTAGTTTTGGAAGTGTTAGATTACTCGTTGGTTATTACTGCATTGTCGGAACTAGAAGCACAAGCATTACATTTGATTTGATTTGAGGAGTGGCTTCTGTCTGGCCTCTCTACCATAAAGGCCTGATTGGTGTAGTGCTGCAGAGATGGTTGTCCTTCTGGAAGGTTCTCTCATCTCCACAGAGGAACTCTGGTGCTCTGTCCATGGGACCATCGGGTTCTTGGTCACCTCCCTGACCAATAAAATGTTTTAATTTATTTTCACTGCATCAAGGATAATGTACACGACGTTTTGGCTTTACAGCTTTTTTCAGTGTGTAGGTAGAATTTCAAAATTAAAAACAGCATTTGTAAAGAACAACAGATGCTTCTAATCAGGGTTGCCACTCATCTGCCATTCAGGGATGTGGCTTTTCTGGTCTACCTGTATACAAATGAGTCACTAAGAAATAAACACTTCTAGGGTATGGGAGCGGGCACGAAGGGCAACTCACAAATCAATCGGTGTCCGCTAACCTAAATACATCAGATTCATGAGATAGCCCACCACACTTGGGAGCTAGGCCCACCCACAAAAGGTCTTTATTACAGACAGAACTACTCCTCAGTTTTATCAGCTGTCCAGGTGGCTGGTCTCAGACGATTCTGCAGGTGAAGAAGCCAGATGTGGAGGTCCTGGGCTGGCCTGGAGTGTGGTTTTGAGGCCGGTTGGACGTACTGCCAAATTCTCTAAAACTACTTTGGAGGCAGCTTATTGTAGAAAAATTAACATTCAATTATCTGGAAACAACTCTTGTGGACATTCCTACAGTCAGCATGCCAAGTGTACTCTCCCTCAACTTGAGATATGTGGCATTGTGTTGTGACAAAACTGCACAGTTTTTAGAGTGGCTTTTTATTGTCCCCAACACGCTATTTAATCAGCTTCTTGATATGCCACCTGTCAGGTGGATGGATTATCTTCACAAAGGAGAAATGCTCACTAACAGGGATGTAAACAAATTTGATCACAAAATTTGAGAAAAATGCACTTTTTGTGTGTATGGACCATTTCTAAGATCTTTTATTTCAGCTCATGAAACATGGGACCAACACTTTACATTTTGAAATAAAGGATAAATAATAGTAACTGGGATATTTGAGTTACAATGACCTGTTCCGTCACGTTCCATTTGCATGTTTTGATTTAATCATCCCCTTAGAAAGTGCTGTCCATTTTAGTTGTGTTAGGCTTTAAAACAACATCCACAACGACCATGTTTTCCATTCGTTTTCAAACTGTTGTTGAACTTTCTTCAAATTGATCAATCACAGTAAGTTGAGTTTTAAAAGCAGTGTTTTGATGATGTTTGTTGTGATTTTCGATTGTATTACATTGATGTCAGAGTGGTTAGAGGGACATTAGAGTCCTGAATACCAGGCCATTAGCGACCTGATGATCATTAGTGAGTTGGGTACTACCAATACATGTCCAGAGTGGATAAGAGGATATCACCATGACTCAACGGTCACGTCAGATTTTACTGCAGTCATGACTCATGACTGCCGGTGTGGCGGTAATACGGCCAATGCAACAGCCCTAGCCTAACCCTGACCCTATCCCAGATCCCCCTGTTGAGCCTGACTCTAGCCCAGATCCCCTAGATCTGAAAGTACTTCATAGTTGTAAACAGTATGGGGTGAAGATTCCACCAAGTCTGTAAGAGAGCAAGTTGGCGTGACAACCATATGCTATTACCCATTGAATCTTTTCACATTTACACGAAGTGCCTAGGGGCAAGAGTTTAGGAATGAATTTGAAACTGGGCTGTAGTTGGCCCAGAAGCGACATGAATGAGTTCCAGAAGGTAGTACGTCTGATGGCCTCACAGGGCTCACTTGAAAAATAAATCTCAATATGACTTCCCTGGTGAAATAAAGGATAAATAATAGTAAACTGAGATAATTCCGTTACAATGAGCTGTTCTGCAAAAGGATACAGTCAGGCAGTGGATTAGTCAAACACAAACCTGACCCTGCTGTCCTCCTGTCCCCCCTCAGAAAGCAGAGATGCTGAGCAGCCTCGAGACGGCCTCTGTCGTCGTCATCAAGCCATCTACGCCTCCAACCTCCTCCTCCGGCACTCGGATTCTTCTCCACTCCCTCCCTTCTCTACCCCCGACGGGCCCACCTGCCTCAGGCAGCATCAGTGCCCCAGGCTTGGCTTCTGGCCCGGGAAGTGGGGTGGTCGTGGTGGGGGAGGGCCCACGGATGGCCACCATACAGGAGGATCCCAGCTGCGATTCTCACCTCGACCCGGATGAAGACGACTTCCCTCCACCCGGAGGCTCCAACGCCACCAAGTCGTCTTACGAGGACCCGACGGCAGAGCGGAGCACGCCACGGTCGGGCAGCCACGACAAGCCCCGCCTCGAGGCAAACCTGTATGGTGAACAGTAAAGAGTTCCAGTGCTGAGGGAACATGTTTGTATATATACTCACATACACACAGCCATGGGCATGTACATGCAAACACACGTGTGTACACACACAATTTTACACGAGGGAACATAGTCTAGAGTAGATAGATACATGCATACAGACACACCACATATAGAAGAAGCATGCATACATGACTAAACTATAGTACACACACACTGTTATAGTACACACACACTGTTATAGTACACACACACTGTTATAGTACCCACACACTATAGTACACACACACTGTTATAGTACACACACACTATAGTACACACACACTGTTATAGTACACACAAACATCCACTCCTAGAAGGGACTGGAATACTGGTTACACAGCACTGGTTGGGGTTCATAGAACAACACCATTTCTAGTAGAGCTCTTAAATAAAGCACTGTGGAGTGCTAGATTTTATAAGGTCAATTTGGAAGACTCCCATACAACCAAAACTGTAGGTGTTTGTGAGTAGTAGTGCTCTGATGAAAGTGACTGCAGTTTAGAATAGCAAAGATACTGAATGATTTGTGTGTGTTGTGGGGAAGAAATAATCTGTGCCTTGTTAGTTTCAAGAGTCAAAGCCAAGTGCTTTATTTGGCACCACTCACTCCAATACAGGCCAGACAGACCGATACAGGCCAGACAGACCGATACAGGCCAGACAGACCGATACAGGCCAGACAGACCGATACAGGCCATACAGACCGATACAGGCCAGACAGACCGATACAGGCCAGACAGTCCGATACAGGCCAGACAGTCCGAAACAGGCCAGACAGTCTTTGGAGTTGTTATTTTCAATGACTTGACTAACAGCTGTCAGAATGGGTTGATTGATTGACAGCTGGGCCAGTTGATTTACCACTGCCGCGACTCTATGGCTATTGGTTACGCATGTGGGTGGGTTAGAGTGCCAGTGTTAAAAGGAATCATGCTACGGTCAAATAACTGAAAAATGTGTTAATTTAAATGTTTAAAGGCCCAGGTTAAAGGCCCAGTGCAGTCAACAATGTGTTTTATATGTATTTCCACACTGAGGTTAGAATAATACTTTGAAAATGATGATATCCTTTTTAGTGTGAGAGCTGTTTAAAAAGATGGCCTGAAGTGTCAGCCTGTTTTGGTGGGATTGAGTTTTGGCCTGCCTGGCAGTTAATTAGTTAATAGTCCAATAGCTAGTTTTCAGTTTTCCCCTCCCTACTCAGACCACACCCAGACAGTCCTAGCAAAATTCTTAAGTATTAACAGTAAATAGTTTCAAATTCCTTATATTAAGCAAAGCACATTTTTTAGGATTGTTATTTTTATTATTTACATGTTTTACACAGATAGCCAGGTGCACACATTACTTACAAATGAAGCATGTGTTTAGTGAGTCCGTCAGATCAGAGGTAGTAGAGATGACCAGGGATGTTCTCTTGATAAGCTTTCAAACTGTAACAAGTACTTTTGGGTGTCAGGGAAAGTGTATGGAGTAAAAAGTACATTTCTTTAGGAATGTAGTAAAGTAAAAGTTGTCAAATATAAATTGTAGCGTACAGATACCCCTCAAAAACTACTTAAGTAGTACTTTCAAGTATTTTTTTACTTTACACCACTGCCCAAAGTATTTGATTTGAAGTTGGTGTACAGAACCGAAAGTAGGATGCAAAAATGAAACTTAAGAACAGGAAGCATAGAAATAGCGCACCTAGGACAGATCTACTGCTTCTTAGACTTGCTTTCAATTATGACAGATTTGTAAACACTCATTTCTATGTGAATTTGGACGGGTTGCCTTAAAAACGAATATATTGCAGCTTTAATTGTTAGCCAGAAATGATTAATAATGACTGCATTGGACCTTGTTAATGTCATCTTTCCATTGTCACGTCAGTAAGACAACGTTTTTAATGATTTGCCTTTATTTCTGATATTCCCATGTTTTTTTACCTTGTTAATTGGTTGTGAATATGTTTCTAGTCCTCCTTATCACCATGGTTTGTCTTCCAAGTTTGAACTTCATCTGTTTGAAATTTTGGCAATTATTTTGGGTGATGCCTTACTACATTACTACTATCGACAAAGTCATTCAGCTGTGAAATGGATGCCAAAGGGTATTGTTAAAAAGTTTCTAATGTTGCAGAGGAATGCATTATTTTCTAGTAATTGCAACCAAACAGGCACTGAGTGTCAGGCTGTGTTTACACGGGCAGTAAATTTCTGATCTTTTGCCATTAATTGGTCTTTTGACCGATCAGATATTTTGCCCATAATTGAGCAAAAGATCAGAATTGGGCTGCCTGTGTAAACGAAGCTAGTAGTTAGGCTGGGTTGGATACTTGGTCAAATCGGAGCGCTTCATCGGACCTTGGCCTACCGAACATCAATTTATCTGTTCTACTTTATGTCTCCACTGAAGTATTGGTTCTGTTTCATTTGTAGTGAAATAATGATGAACCGTTTTGATATTTGTGTATGGCCTTATGCTGGTACAATGGGCTATTAACCTTTTCATCTTCAATCTGAAGTTTGCAATTCATGCAAGTCATTTATTTGACAATTTACTCAAAACATTGGATGATGAGGGACTGTTAGAGCAGTGCAGACATTCTATGCAATCAGATGTTTCTAGACCAACTTCAGTTTTTTTTTTATCTGAAAAAAAGACTAGTATATATCTCACCTCATTTCTCTAGTTATACAGTGGCTACAGAAAGTATTCACACCCCATTCACCTTTTCCACATTTTGTTGTTACAAAGTGGGATTCAAAAGGTTTAATTGCCATTGTCCAAAGAAAAAAATGAATGAAAAATCAAATACTAATATCTTGAATAAGTATTCAACCCCCTTAGTCAATACATGTTAGAATCAACGTTGGTAGTGATTAAAGCTGTGAGTCTTTAACAGCTTTCCACACCTGGATTCTGCAACATTTACCCATTTAAAAAAAAAAGTATTCTTTTTTTTTTATTCTTCAAGCTCTGTCAAATTGGTGGTTGTTCATTCCTAGACAACCATTTTTAGGTCTTGCCATAGATTTTAGGTTACTCAGGAGCATTCAGTCTTCTTGCTAAGCAACTCCAGTGTAGACTTGACCTTGTGTTTTAGGTTATTGTCTTGCTGAAAGGTAAATTAATTTCCCAGTGTCTGTGGGAAAGCAGACTAAACCAGGTTCCTCTCTAGGATTTTGCCTGTGCGTATCTCCATTCAATTTTGCGTATCTCCAAGTCCTTAAAGATTACAAGCATACCCATAACATGATGCAGCCATCACTATGCTTGAAAATATGGAGCGTGGTACTCCAAACAACTTCTTGTCCTGAATACGAAGTGTTAATTGCTTTATCACATTTATTTGCATTATTATTTTAGTGCCTTGTTGCAAACAGGATGCATGTTTTGGAATATTTTTATTCTGTACAGGCTTCTTGTCACTCTGTCTATTAGGTTAGTATTGTGGAGTAACTACAATGATGTTGTCATCTTTAGTTTTATCCTCTCAGCCATCAGCCATTAATCTCTTAACTGTTATAAAGTCACCATTGGCCTCATGGTGAAATCCCTGAGTTAGGGAGGACACCTGTATCTTTGTAGTGACTGGATGTATTGATACTCCATCTAAAGTGTAATTAATAACTTCACCAGGCTCAAAAGTATATTCAATATCTTCTTTTTTATTTTTACCCATCTACCAATAGGTGCCCTTTTTTTGGAAAACCTCCCTGATCTTTGTGGTTGAATCCGTCAGCGATGACGTAGTCATTGAAAAATCATGTTGCACATGCCACTTATGTGACTTATGCACCTTTTTACTCCTGAACTTATTTAGGCTTGCCATAACAGGTTGAGTACTTATTGACTCAAGACATTTCAGCTTTTCATTTCATTAATTTGTCAAATATATTTTTGGGGACTTGTGTGTAGGCCAGTGATGAAATTCAATTGAATCCATTTTAAATTCAGGCTGTAACATAACAAAACCTGGAAAAAGTCCAGGGGTGTGAATACTTTCTGATGGCACTGTATGTCCTGTAAGCAAAGGGAGTATGTCTATCACCCAGCTGGAACTCATGTTTACTAATGTTGCCTGTTAGCTGGCATGGGAAGTGTTGTCCTAAGCACCACTTGGTGTTGGAGTATTCGTGTGCCAATGATAAATTAATACATATCGGCTTGTGGAACGTTACGCTAAAATATTGTTTTATATTGTCTGTTCACCGTTTCCTGTATATTAGGCAATAAGTACTTCTATATGTTCAGTCTGATGAAAGGGGGAATATGTGTCTTGCTTGTGGGTCAAGGGCATTCTGCAGCTTTGCTATGACTTTGGACTAGTATGGTCTGGATACATCTTTAGCATGTACCTAAGTCCATAGTATTAGCTCTGTTGGAGATGTGAGGGGGAAACTCCTTGAATCACATATTTGTCCTATGTTTCATTTCCAGGGTGTATTAAATTATCTGGATGGATAAATAAATGCCTCTATGCTAATAAATGTGTACACCAACTTGAAATGTGCCCTCATGCTTACAGTGAAACAAGAATAACATTATTTAAAAAATATATTTATTGTGCATTTCAACACAGGTCTCAGGAAATCTAAACATGTTTTTTGAATGTGTTATACAGACCGATTCAGTCCTTTCAGTCCTGTACCCCCTGGCCTATCCCATTACCAGCCCCTACTACCCTTATAGAACTGATCCCTTCCCATCGGTGGACCGGATGGTTCATCTCTCTGCCCTTCCACTCTCACTTGGTACACAGCAGGGTCTACGTCTCCCCAGTAAGGCAGGATGAAGGGCAGCTCATACACCGTGCCCTCCAGGAGCTTCTACAGGTGCTGGGCCACAAACTGGTTGCCCTTCTCAAAAGTGCGGTTTGGTGGGTCATGTTTCGGAGAACGCATGACTCAACCTTTGCCTCCCAAGTCTGTTGGGGAGTTGCAGCGATGAAACAAGACCGAAATTGGGGGAGGGGAGGGGGGGGGGGTAAAGATAAAGTAATGTCAGCAACACAGACACTACAGCATTCATCCTCATAATGCAACATCTGTTTGAAGCCCCATTATGTGTTGGACCCCAGTAAGTCTAGCTGTCGCCATTGGCGTCGGCTAATGGGGATCCAAACTGCGTCTGGAAGCAACGTCAGCACAAGAACTGTTCTACGGAAGTTTCATGAAATGGTTTTCCATGGCCGAGCAGCCGCACACAAGCCTAAGATCACCATGCACAATGCCAAGTGTCCACTGTAGTGGTGGAAAACTTGTCGCCATTGGACCCTGGAAAAGTGGAAATGCATTCTTTGGCGTGATGAATCATGCTTCACCATCTGATGTATGAATCTGGGTTTGGTGGCTGCTAGGAGACTGCTACCTACCCCAATGCATAGTGCCAACTGTAAAGTTTCGTGGAGGAGGAATAATGGTTTGGGGCTGTTTTTCATAGTTCAGGCAAGGCCCCTTAGTTCCAGTGAAGGGAAATCTTAACGCTACAGCATACAATGACATTTTAGACAATTCTGTGCTTCCAACTTTGTGGTAACAGTTTGGGGAAGGCCCCTTGTTTCAGCATGATAATTCCCCCATGCACAAAGCGAGGTCCATACAGAAATGGTTTGTCGAGATTGGCGAGGAAGAACTTGACTGACCTGCACAGAGTCCTGACATCAACCCAAATCAAACACCTTTGTGGTGAATTGGAATGCCGACTGCGAGTCAGGCCTAATCGCCCAACATCAGAGCCCGACCTCTCTAATGCTTTTATGGATGAATGGCAGCAAGTCCCCACAGCAATGTTACCATTTCTAGAGGAAAACCTTCCCAGAAGAATGGAGGCTATTATAACAGCAAAGGGGGGGACCAACTCCAATGAGATATTCGACGAGCAGGTGTCCACATACTTTTGGTCATGTAGTGGACCTGGTGGATGTGGATTTAACCTTTCGGGATGCACAAGCTATTCGCTACACCCGCAATAAAATCAGATAAATATGTGTACGTGATCAATAATTTGTTATTGCCCCGTACTAGTCGGAACTAGGCATAGCCTCAGGAAGTAGGCACGCTGAGGGTGTTGCAGCACCCCCTCAAAAATCAGAATAAAATATATAAACTCAGCAAAAAAGAAACGGCCCTTTTTCAGGACCCTGTCTTTCAAAGATCATTTGTAAAAATCCAGATAACTTCACAGATCTTCATGGTAAAGGGTTTAAACACTGTTTCCCATGCTTGTTCAATGAACCATAAACAATTAATGAACATGCACCTGTGGAACGGGTCATTAAGACACGAACAGCTTACAGACGGTAGGCAATTAAGGTCACAGTTATAAAAAGTTAGGACACTAAAGAGGCCTTTCTACTGACTCTGAAAAACACCAAAAGAAAGATGCCCAGGATCCCTGCTCATCTGCGTGAACGTGCCTTAGGCATGCTGCAAGGAGGCATGAGGACTGCAGTTGTGGCCAGGGCAATAAATTGCAATATCGGTACTGTGAGATGCCTAAGACAGCGCTACAGGGAGACAGGACGGACAGCTGATCGTTCTCGCAGTGGCAGACCACGTGTAACAACACCTGCACATGATCAGTACATCCAAGCATCACACCTGCGGGGCAGGAACAGGATGGCAACAATAACTGCCCGAGTTACACCAGGAACGCACAATCCCTCCATCAGTGCTCAGACTGTCTGCAATAGGCTGAGAGAGGCTGGACTGAGGGCTTGTAGGCCTGTTGTAAGGCAGGTCCTCACCATACATCACCGGCAACAACGTTGCCTATGGGCACGTGGTACCCGCCCTGCAGGCTCAACCTGACATGACCTTCCAGCATGACAATGCCACCAGCCATACTGCTCGTTCTGTGTGTGATTTCCTGCAAGACAGGAATGTCAGTGTTCTGCCATGGCCAGCGAAAGAGCCCGGATCTCAATCCCATTAAGCACGTCTGGGACCTGTGGATCAGAGGGTGAGGGCTAGGGCCATTCCTCACAGAAATGTCTGGTAACTTGCAGGTGCCTTGGTGGAAGAGTGGGGTAACATCTCACGGCAAGAACTGGCAAATCTGGTGCAGTCCATGAGGAGGAGATGCACTGCAGAACTTAATGTAGCTGATGGCCACACCAGATACTGACTGTTACTTTTGATTTTGACCCCCTCTTTGTTCAGGGACACATTATTCCATTTCTGTTAGTCACATGTCTGTGGAACTTGTTCAGTTTATGTCTCAGTTGTTGAGTCTTGTTATGTTCATACAAATATTTACACATGTTAAGTTTGCTGAAAATAAACACAGTTGACAGTGAGAAGACATTTCTTTTTTTGCTGAGTTTTTGCTGAATATATATTGTTGACCAATTCCAACACTCTCTCATTGACTTCCATACAAAAACTCCTCGCTTGATGAGTGAAAGAAACAAAACAATGACACCTGCTGGAGAAGATTTTTGGCCCAGTGAACAACTGTGATGTGTGAGATTGCTGAGAAACAGCAGTTTTTCATCCATGTTTCTATGTCATCTATTGGTGGATTGCTAACCCGTTATGACATGTATGATGATGCAATCACTACTGTTGTGTTGGAGGTCCACTCACATTTGCAACAGAAAAGGTAATCCCTCCACGTTCCAGTCCATTTCCTTCTGTTTGGTGCCAAATGTACAAGGCCCAGATTGTAAAATAATGCCTATTTACCTCCACCATTACCATGCCAGCCTCGTGCACCAGGGGCATGTTTTTGAAGAAAAAACAGAACAATGCTTTTTGAGAATTAACACTCATACTTTAACTCAGCTGACCCAGTAGTATACAACTCCTCTACATCTCCTGTGAGGTGTCTCAGATGACCCAGTAGTATCCAACTCCTCTACATCTCCTGTGAGGTGTCTCAGCTGACCCAGTAGTATCCAACTCCTCTACATCTCCTGTGAGGTGTCTCAGCTGACCCAGTAGTATCCAACTCCTCTACATCTCCTGTGAGGTGTCTCAGCTGACCCAGTAGTATCCAACTCCTCTACATCTCCTGTGAGGTGTCTCAGACCTGCAGTCCTGCACATCTATGATAAGAGCATTACTGGGAAAGAAAGCCATCCCATTATTGCATAGTGCTTTTGTGGCACAATTGCAGGTACACTACTTATACACCTAGTTTTAATTTAATTGCAAAACATACTACATCTGGACATCCTTTGAATGGCAAGTGGTAATAACCACCATAATACCCACCTCCTGCCCTGCACCTCTATGATAAGAGCATCACAGAGAAAGAAAACCATCCCATAATTTGTTCCGACATAATTAAATTATTTGCTTATCGTTCAAAACTATTTGTATATTTTGATTGATAGTTACTGGACATACATTCGCTTATTAGACGTTTTAGTTTTAGCGCTCGATTCAATCACTATAAAAAGCAGCGTCACACTATAGACTCGTGCTGAGGGCACCTGAAACAGAAGTATCCATTCATGTTGATGCTTTGTGTCAAATATTGATACAACTGTAACTAAGTTACTTCCCCTTTAAAGTGGTGTTGAGTGGAGCTGCAAAGGAAGTGAAATGTCTATGCGAGTCTTGCTTACACAGAAAGAACCCCAGCCCTGCTACTTTGATGAACAACAACCCAAAATAGTCATAACTGACCAGCCAGTCCAGCGGCATAGAACAAGTTCCAAACGGAGGTATGCCGTGTGTATTTGTGCTTAGTGCTCCAGTTTGCCACGTTCTGTAAAAATACACGACAATGTCAACCTTTTTGAGCAGATACGTCGATACGGTTATGGGTGGGGTAAATTGTTTATCCTAGCAACGGGTTTCCGTTACACATGGCATTCATTGACAAAGTTTGGCAATTTACAATGGTTTTTCATTGAGGCCCAGCCGACTACAGACATCATTTCAGGCTCAGGTGCGCAGCCTAGTGGATCAAGAGAAAGTGCCATAGCCTCTTCTGAATAAGTTGGACAAAGTTCTGGAGTTGTAATGGGGGTGATAGTATACAGTAATTGAATAGTTTGTGTTCACTTCGTGGCAGCTGTTGGTCTCCTAATAACTTAGTAATACATGTATCACTGTCTTCACAATTTATATTCTAAGTGGATGGGTTCTTCTCATTCCCTGTAGACCACAAGCCAATTCACTTTACTTGCCCTGTGTACTGGGGTTTCCAAGTGGCCTAGAGACCCTGGTTCAATTCCAGGCTGTATCACAACTGGCCGTGATTGGGAGTCCCATAGATTTTTACCTTGACAGCTCGGGCATTTGATCAAGCAACTTTTTTGTTGCTGGCCCAACACTCTAATCACTAGGCTACCTGCTGCTAATGTCCTTGTCTTCACCAGACGGTGCTGGGGGGCTGGAGGAGTGCTGGTGTCATGGTGAACAATGTTCCGGAAGGTCAAAAAGCATCGCAGCAGCTCCCAAAGCAGTAAGATCAGTACCAAGAGCAAGGTGGATAATTATACAATACATTACACTGGCTACATTCCAAACCCCCAAAATGTGTATTTTCCCCTTCCATCAGCCCTAGATGATGCCCTTTAGTTGATCTGAAGACTGGATAGATGTTGAGCTCCCAAGTAGCGCAGTGGTCTAAGGCACTGCATCTCAGTGCTAGAGGTGTCACTACAGACCGTGGTTTGATTCCAGGCTGTATCACAACCGGCCGTGATTGGGAGTCCCATAGGTCGGTGCACAATTGCTTTATGAGTTTGCTGCTGTGGATTTAGATTAATTAACTAGCTTAGTATTTTATAAAAATATATATATGTTTTATTGAACCTTTATTTAACTACACAAGTCAGTTTAAGAATAAATTCTTATTTACAATGACGGCCAACCAAAAGGCCCCTGCGGGGACGGGGGCTGGGATTAAAAAAATAACACATCACGATAAGAAAGAAAACACTACATAAAGAGAGACCTAAGACAACAACATAGCATGGCAGCAACACATAAAAACATGACAACGATATGGTAGCAACACAATATGGCAGCAGCACAACATGGTACAAACATTATTGGGCACAGACAACAGCACAAAGGGCAAGATGGTAGAGACAACAATACATTATGCAAAGCAGCCACAACTGTCAGTAAAGTGCGCATGAGTGAGTCTTTGAATGAAGAGATGGACATAAAACGGTCCAGTTTGAGTGTTGCAGCGAACTGAAAAGAGGAGCGATCCAGGGATGTGTGTGACTGGCAGAACGGGTGTTGTATGTGGAGGATGAGGGCTGCAGTAGATCTCTCAGATAGGGGGGAGTGAGGCCTAAGACAGTTTTATAAATAAACATCAACCAGTGGGTCTTGCGAAGGGTATACAGAGATTACCAGTTTACAGAGGAGTATAGAGTGCAGGGATGTGTCATATAAGGAGCATTGGTGGCAAATCTGATGACCGAATGGTAAAGCCACTCGAGAGCACCCTTACCTGCCGATCTATAAATTATGTCTCCGTAATCTAGCATGGGTAGGATGGTCATCTGAATCAGGGTAAGTTTGGCAGCTGGGGTGAAAGAGGAGTGGTTACGATAGAGGAAACCAAGTCTAGATTTAACTTTAGCCTGCAGCTTTGATATGTGCTGAGAGAAGGACAGTGCATCGTCTAGCCATACTCTCAAGTACTTCTATGAGGTGACTACCTCAAGCTCTCAACCCTCAGAGGTAGTAATAACACCTATCGGAGGAGGGGCATTCTTCTTACCAAACCTGTTACTCAGGCCCAGAAGCCAGGATATGCATATAATTGGTACCATTGGATAGAAAACACTTTGAACTTTGTGGAAATGTTAAAATAATGTATGAGACTATAACACAATTGATATGGTAGGAGAAAATCCCAAGAAAAACCAACCTGAATTTTTTGGGGGGAGAGCTCATGCTCTTCCAATGGAACTTATAAGGTCATATCCAAATCCAGCTCCCAGATTGCAATTCCTATGGCTTCCACTAGATGTCAACAGTCTTTGTTCAAGGTTTCAGACTTGTTTCTTCCCAAACGAGGAAGAATTTTGAGTTTTAGTACAGGGAGTCAGAGTTGGAAATCAGTCTGTGCGTGCGCCACGAAGAGGGCATGCACCTGCTAATTTTGCTTTCCTATTCAACATCTTTCCGTATGAAATATTATAGTTTACTTACATTTTAGGGTACTTGAGGTTTAAATAGAAACGTATTTTGACTTGTTTAAACAAAGTTTAGCGGTAGCTTTTTGGATTCCTTTCTCTGCATGTTGAACGAGTGGATTGGTGAAAGTTGGTGGTTCCTTTTAACATGAGACTTCAATATTCCAAGGTAAGAGGTTTTAGGTTGTAGTTAATATAGTATTTACAGGACTATTTATCTCTATACCATTTGTATTTCATATACCTTTGACTATTGGATGTTCTTATAGGCACTTTAGTATTGCCAGTGTAACAGTACCTCTCTTCGCCCCTACCTGGGCTCGAACCAGGAACACATCGCACCCCGCAAACTAGCTAGATATTTCACATCGGTTACACCAGCCACTAGGCTGATAGGCTTGAAGTCATAAACAGCGCTGTGATTGCGAAGAGCTGCTGGAAAAACACACGAAAGTGCTGTTTGAATGAAAGCTTGCTTACGAGCCTGCTGCTGCCTACCATCGCTCAGTCAGACTGCTATATCAAATCATAGACCTAATTATAACATAATAACACACAGAAGTACGAGCCTTTGGTCATTAATATGGTCGAATTCGGAAACTATAATTTCGAAAACAAAACGTTTATTCTTTCAGTGAAATATGGAACCGTTCGGTATTTTATCTAACGGGTGGCATCCATAAGTCCAAATAATCCTGTTACATTGTACAACCTTCAATGTTATGTCATAATTACGTAAAATTCTGTCAAATTAGTTCGCAATGAGCCAGGCTGCCCAAACTGTTGCATATACCCTGACTCTGCGTACAATGAACGCAAGAGAAGTGACACAATTTCACCTGGTCAATATTGCCTGCTAACCTGGATTTCTTTTAGCTAAATATGTAGGTTTAAAAATATATACTTCTGTGTATTGATTTTAAGAAAGGCATTGGTGTTTATGGTTAGGTACAGTCGTGCAACGATTGTGCTTTATTCGCAAATGCGCTTTTGTTAAATCATCCCCCAGCGTTGCATCGATTATATGCAACGCAGGACACGCTAGATAAACTAGTAATATCATCAACCATGTGTAGTTAACTAGTGATTATGATTGATTGATTGTTTTTTATAAGATAAGTTTAATGCTAGCTAGCAACTTACCTTGGCTTCTACTGCATTCGCGTAACCAGCAGGCTCCTCGTGGAGTGCAATGAGAGGCATGTGGTTAGAGCGTTGGACTAGTTAACCGTAAGGTTGCAAGATTGAATCCCAGAGCTGACAAGGTAAAAATCTGTCGTTCTGCCCCTGAACAAGGCAGTTAACCCACTGTTCCTAGGCCGTCATTGAAAATAAGAATGTGTTCTTAACTGACTTGCCTAGTTAAATAAAGGTGCAAAAAAATAAATAATAAAACAAATCTGCAAAATCGGCGTCCAAAAATACCGATTTCCGATTGTTATGAAAACTTGAAATCTGCCCTAATTAATCGGCCATTCCGATTAATCGGTCGACCTCAAATATAAAGAAGGATTTTATCTAACAAAACGACCATGCACGTTATAGCTGGGACCCTTTGGATTGCAAATCAGAGGAAGATTTTCCAAAAGTAAGTGAATATTTCATCACTATTTATGATTTTAGAAAGCCTGTGCTGGTTGAAAAATATTTTGATTTGGGGCGCCATCCTCAAACAATCGCATGGCATGCTTTCGCTGTAAAGCCTATTGTAAATCAGACAATGCAGTTCGATGAACAAGACTAAGCTTTTAACCGATATAAGACACTTGTATGTACCTAAATGTTTAATATCCATCATTTTTATGATTTTCTTTTGAATTGCACGCCCTCCAATTTAATCTAGCCCTAAGAAGATTTATTGAGGGTAGAGAAAGCTTGTTGGACACTAAGAAAGCTTTGTTGTAGAGCATTTAACACAAAATCCAGGGAGGGGCCAGCTGAGTATAAGACTGTATCATCTGCATATAAATGGATGAGAGAGCTTTCTACTGCCTGAGATATGTTGTTGATGTAAATTGAGAAGAGCATGCGGCCTAGGATCGAGCCTTGGGGTACTCCCTTTGTGGCAGGCAGTGGCTGAGACAGCAGATTTGCAGATCTGCACTCTTTGAGAGAGGTAGTTAGCAAACCAGCCCAAAGTCCCCTCAGAGATACCAATACTCCTTAGCCGGCCCACAAGAATGGAATGGTCTACCGTATCAAAAGCTTTGGCCAAATCAATAAAAATAGCAGCACAATATTGCTTAGAATCAAGGGCAATGGTGACATCATTGAAGACCTTTTAAGGTAGCAGTGACACATCCATAACCTGAACGGAAACCAGATTGCATACCCGAGAGAATACTATAGACATCAAGAAAGCCAGTCAGAGCCTCCTGGGCGGCACAGTGGTCTAAGGCACTGCATCGCAGTGCTAGCTGTGCCACCAGAGATTCGGGTTCGAGCCCAGGATCTGTCACAATTTCATCAGGTAACATGAATACAAAGCCGGCGAGAGGTGGTTAAAATAGGATGGGAGGCCAAAAGTCTGCGTAACCAATAGAGTCAGAGTCCCGAGTGTGGGAACAAATAGTCTGTCCCACAGTTGGGTAAAGAAAGTTCGTAGTCAACAAAGTATGTAGGAGTCATGAGGAAAATAGCAAAATGCACAATAAATAAATAAAATATAACGTTTGATTCTGGTGATGGAGATTAATGTTATAGGGATGTGAGGCAGAGGCAGCCTCTGTGTCCTCCTTGACAAGTCACTATACATGAACATTGTGTGTTCCTTCCAAAGCAAGATAGAAAGCTGCCGCATATGGTGCAGAACAGTGATTAAAATATTTGTGTCAGAATATTGACAACAAAAAATGTATCATAAGGGCGTTAGCCATCAGTGACGGAGTTAACAAGCCACTGACAGACTTGACAACTGATACTCAAAACAGACATATTTTTGCCTCTAAAAACAAAAGTTAAATACAAAAATTTTATAAAATCTGGAAAATGATTTCAAAATCCCCAAAAGAAACAACATTCCTGTCATATCTTTCAGCACTCTGTTGACTTTAGACAAAAAATCAGATCAAGTTGATGGTTTACGGAGTTCACAAAATTTTTATTTTTGTACTTCATTCAAGTTGTATACACAGTAGCAATTTAGTTCCTCAGTTACTTTATAACTCTAAAACCTAATTAAATGTGACATTTGAACCAAAATGAATACCCCATCGTAATCTATCAGGCATATGGAGCTGACAGTTCATGGTTGTGACCATGGTGATTTCAATATTGTTTGTTTAAATCTATCAAAAGTCAACTTTACAGACCATTAATGGTCTTGTTGCACTACATGTAATGAGGACATGAATAAGGGGTGTCCTTATGGTATAGATGACCCAGTATAGGAGTTGACCAAATTTCCCAGACACATCTTTCAGAGAAATATTCTTTAAAGCCACATAGGGCTAGTGCAAGAAACTACATAAGATCATTTTTCATAAAATTATTCCCATTTTTTTTTGTTGAGTTTGAAATTGGGATCCTTTGCTCCAGACCAGGGCATTTTCAGGCATAAAGCATACATGGAAATTAACAATATTGAAAGTATTTAGAAAATTCCATAAACAAATATCTTCCTTATAAAACTCCCCTAAATGTGACTGTTAAGCTCAAATAACAAAAAGTTTCCCTTCTGGACAAGGATTGCCCCGACTTTCAAGAATCCCTAAGCTAATTTCCTGCTATTTTGCCATGAGGCTGAGGGAAAATATTGCAGTTTTAAAGCTAATTTCTTGTAATTCTTAATGTTTTTGAAATGGCATGTGACATGCTATCTGGGGGCCCAACGCCCCCTTTGCGGGGGTTGCGTAATACGCCAATGGGTCACATGACTTACCCAGCATGCTCTGCAACACCTAACATACACCATCCACCTGTCAGTTGACCATCATGAGTAACTTAATCTTATTTCACGTAAATACATTTCACAGTACAGGGACCTCAGTGCATGTCTCTGTCATGGCTGGACTTGAAAAGGATGTGGCTGTTTGATATCTAGGTCTCCGATGACATTAATACAGCATCCAGAGACTCCATTGACCTCCTTTATAACCATGGTACACCAGTCACTATATCCACCATGGATGGAAGAACATACAAGACCATCATAAATATGCTGTAGGGAAGAAAGAGGGTCTATCTCCCTCTCTTACCCCTGCCCTATATACACCAAAGGGGTGGTAGCAGGACATGCGTTTGTGCCTCTCGTCCCTCTCTCCATACCTCTCCTATTCTCCCGTACTCCAGATGGATATGTTAATACTGAATAATTCATGAAAATGTGTTTTATTTGATTCCCTTTTTGTCCTTTAAAACAGGTCAGTTTCTGGTATTTCAGTATTCCCGTCATTCTCAGACTGAGTTATGGGATGCATGCTTCCTTCCCAACTCTGGGTCCTCAAAGTTTATGAAGCATCCAGCCGGGCTCTGTGTTTGTTCGTGTGTGTAGGAATGACCATGAGGTACCAAATGACCCTGGTGTTATGCCGCGTTCGCCTGTGGTATACACATACCAGCCACAACCTTACAGAGCTAGTTTACTCTTTATAGATTTAGGCCGGGATTCAATCTGATCGCGGGTTATAAACATTGCGGCTTTAAAGACTATTTCCGATTAAGCCAACATATGCAGCGTTAACAGTCAAGGCAATGTTCGGCGCACGCGTGAACGTTGCCTTTAAAAACAGCGATGCCTCTAATCCGTGACGTAATTAAGGCGTGAGGCCAGGATTCAGAGTTCACTGTGTATGTAAACCTTTAGTGCAGTCGTATGGCTCCAGAACATATATGATAATAGCAGAAAGTTGAGAACCATGGACATAGCACACATGATTGGGCTATATTGGGCTTGACCATTCTCCACCAGAGGGAGCTCTTCATTGAGTGTACTGCCCAGAAAGTTACCAACCTAGTAGTCAAGCACTCTGGTTTTTCTCAAACCACCTACTACACATTTACACCCTGAGAACATGCTTTTAGAAGCGACAACACTATCATATATACAAAATAAGTATTTGACTTGAATACAGGGGAAAAACAGGACTATTATTATTCCAGTTTGTTTTCCATTTATTTTGCAGAATAGGTCAGAGTCAATGTACTGATCCACAGTCAATGAGCGTGAATGGAATAGATTCTCTACTAGTCTACATACACACTGAACACCAGCTAAAACACAATATGGCAACCGCACTTTACCACAATGCATTAAGAGCAGGGCTGAGGAAAATTTGAATTGAAGTTAACTTAAATAACAAAAAAGTTTAGAAAAAAAACAGCTTCTATTGTCAATGACTTCTCAATAAAATGAGGAATAAAAGCTATTTCAAACATTTTATATTTTCTTATTTTAAATTAAAATCACTTCCTGAATTGACTGCCTTCAATTGAAATTGACCCCAGCCCTGATTGAGACAGTTACTGCCAAGGTTATTAATTCTTCTTTTATATTTAAATATCAACAAACAAAATGTACATTAACAGATTAACCATTCTATTTCCAGTGAGTTAATATGGGGAGGCTTGTCATGTACATTTTCACATGCGACACCTCGTCGCCTATCGAAGTTTATTCACAATCGAGGGAACTGTATGTCCCATTTAAGATTAAATGTCAAAACATGTACAGAGAGTTGCTCTGCAACCAAAACCAAACAACATAAAATGTAGGAATATTAAATTAAACATGTCTGTTCAGTACAGGAACTAGTATGTATATAAAACATGGGTAGTCTGCAACTACTGTGGTCCCAAGCTAGTAATCAAGTTGTGTAATATGGTACAATTTAGTCCTGAGCACTATGAATCAGATTTAATACGATAGTAGGAATGTGAGAGAGAGAGAGAAAGTGTGTAAAAAGTAGCTGCATTGTCCTTAACTGTAATCCAGCAGTGCCATCCCCCTTACAATGGCACCTCATCACAGGACAAGTTGTGTTTAGTACAATGACAACTGTGTGTGTCGACCACATCTACCTCTGTGTGAGAGCCATTTGGTAGCCTGCTGTCCATGACAGATAAAAGGCACAGGACATCAGGAGCCATCACCCCAAGAGCTTCATAAACCCCTCTGCTGTCTGTCAGAGATCAAACAGAAACCGGACCACTGGCTTTCACACACACTTCTGTCCCCCTTACCTCACCTCTCCTGCTGCCTGTCCTGCTGAGAGGACAGACACATTTCCTGCTCTGCAGCAAACAACAAAAAGTAGAGTGTGAAGGCCTGAGGGCTACACCCAAAGATTAGCCACAGAGCGATGGAGGTTCACATCTTAAGTGTGATCTATGGAGCTAAGATAGTTATCAATTTTATAACTAAGCAATAAGGCCCGAGGGGGTGTGGTATATGGCTGATATAACATGGCTAAGGGCTGTTCTTAAGCATGACGCAACACGGAGTGCCTGGATACAGCCCTCAGCTGTATTATATTGGCCATATACCACAAACCCAGTGGTACCTTATTGCTATTATAAACTGATTACCAATGTAATTAGAGCAGTAAAAATACATGTTTTGTCATACCGTGGTATACAGTTTGATATACCACGGCCGTCAGCCAATCAGCATTCAGGGCTCGAACCATCCTGTTTATAATGGCATCACACTGTAGACCATCGATATGAAGACAATGTGCTGTAAGTAACTGATATGGTTTCAAGCTGATATGCACGTGCGCACGCACACACGGTAGTGAGCCTGGGTTCTCCTAGGTGTGATCAATGGAGGTTTACATATACTCCTAGAAAACCATCATTACCACGTTACAGGCTGTCCCACATCAATCCCCTGTTGTTACCACGTTTCAGACTGTCCCACATAAACCCCCGTTGTTACCACGTTACAGGCTGTCCCACATCAACCCCCCGTTGTTACCACGTTACAGGCTGTCCCACATCAACCCCCCGTTGTTACCACTAACAGGCTGTCCCACATCAACCCCCCGTTGTTACCACGTTACAGGCTGTCCCACATCAATCTCCTGTTCTTATCATGTTACAGGCTGTCCCACGTCACCCCCCCGTTGTTACCATGTTACAGGCTGTCCCACGCAACCCCCCCCCCCGTTGTTACCATGTTACAGGCTGTCCCACGTCACCCCCCCCCCCCGTTGTTACCATGTTACAGGCTGTCCCACGTCAAGCCCCCGTTGTTACCACGCTACAGGCTGTCCCACATCAATCCCCCGTTGTTACCACATTTCAGGCTGTCCCACGTCAATCCCCCGTTGTTACCATGTTACAGGCTGTCCCACATCAATCCCTTGTTGTTACCATGTTTCAGGCTGTCCCACGTCAACCCCCCGTTGTTACCACGTTACAGGCTGTCCCACGTCAACCCCCCCGTTGTTACCACGTTACAGGCTGTCCCACATCAACCCCCCATTGTTACCACGTTACAGGCTGTCCCACATCAACCCCTGTTGTTACCACGTTACAGGCTGTCTTGAGATGGGGACAGTGGATCATCCCTATGTGAGGGCTCCTAGCATATTCCTGGGTTAGCACCATTTTGAATGAAGTTTTTCCACCCACATTGGAAGTCCTAAAAAGTTTACATGTCTTTGACTACTAAGCAATTATGCGTTTAAAAAATGGTTCACCCTTTAACAATGCAAGGAGGTGGAATGTAAGCATAACGACTATATTCACATTAACCATAAGTGAAAGAAATCCTAAAGATCCACATTACTGTGTGTAGTCCCCTCTCTCAGTTGTTTTTAAATAACTTTCTGTACAATTCACACAGAGGAAAACCAAGTGAAACGTATGAACAGAACCTTCATTTTGTCAATAATCCTCTTAATGTTGTGAACACTCATTACAATCATTGTTTTTTAAAATGTCAGATGGTGTCAGAAGTCTAAACACAGTTTCCTCATGAGCATTTGCGGGCTTGGTCTAAAGAGCAGTGATATGACGTCACGTAACATTCCCGGATTGAAGGGTGTGCATGTTGTCATGGCAACCCCCAGACTGTCCAGCCAAAGCATTGGGCAGCGACACTTGATTATTCTGTAGTGTTAGCGCAGGCACAAGCTTGATGATGAACATGATGATTTCGTCCCACAAACCAGCAGACGTGGGGAGGTGGAGGTTTCCCTCCCAGATCAGTGCCTGTGTTGACCTTTGACCTTCAGTCCATGATGAAGTGTATGAATGTGACGGGGAAAGCCCCCCTCCTCATTGGTTCTCCTTCAATGTGGCCCAGCTGGGAGAGAACAGGAGAGATGAACAACATCACACACTGATAACAGGGGAAAAAACACACACTTTTGTTAGTAAACACTCACTAGTTTGCATATAGATTGAGAGATGCAGCATAACTACAGTGTTTTTAACTGCAGCATTTTCCAGCCAAGAGCCCAGTGTACTTTCAACACAGACATTCACCTCTGTGGACTTCTACTACCACCTTCTATACCAAACAAAAATACAAACAACATGTAAAGTGTTTGTCCTATGTTTGTTTCATGAGCTGAAATAAAATATTACAGAAATGTTCCATATGCACAAAAAGCTTATTTCTCTCAAATTGTTTGCACAGATTAGTTCAAAACCCTGTTAGTGAGCATTTCTCCTTTGCCAATGTGATCCATCCACCCGACAGTTGTGGCATATCAAGAAGCTGATTAAACAGCATGATCATTACACAGGTGCACCTTGGGCTGGGGACAACAGGCCACTCTTAAATGTGCAGTTTTGTCACAAAACACAAATGTCTCAAGTTTTGAGTGATCGTGAAATTGGCATGCTGACTGCAAAGAGTCCGTCCCATATAAAGAGTCCCATATACAAGTGACTAAATATAGTCATGTTGCAGAGGTGGCTTTGGGAAAAACAAGTTGCAGCTGGCTTGTATTCAGACAACAGTTGCAGCTGGCCTGTATTCAGACAACAGTTGCAGCTGGCCTGTATTCAGACAACAGTTGCAGCTGGCCTGTATTCAGACAACAGTTGCAGCTGGCCTGTATTCAGACAACAGTTGCAGCTGGCCTGTATTCAGACAACAGTTGCAGCTGGCCTGTATTCAGACAACAGTTGCAGCTGGCCTGTATTCAGACAACAGTTGCAGCTGGCCTGTATTCAGACAACAGTTGCAGCTGGCCTGTATTCAGACAACAGTTGCAGCTGGCCTGTATTCAGACAACAGTTGTAGCTGGCCTGTATTCAGACAACAGTTGCAGCTGGCCTGTATTCAGACAACAGTTGCAGCTGGCCTGTATTCAGACAACAGTTGTAGCTGGCCTGTATTCAGACAACAGTTGCAGCTGGCCTGTATTCAGACAACAGTTGTAGCTGGCCTGTATTCAGACAACAGTTGCAGCTGGCCTGTATTCAGACAACAGTTGTAGCTGGCCTGTATTCAGACAACAGTTGCAGCTGGCCTGTATTCAGACAACAGTTGCAGCTGGCCTGTATTCAGACAACAGTTGCAGCTGGCCTGTATTCAGACAACAGTTGCAGCTGGCCTGTATTCAGACAACAGTTGCAGCTGGCCTGTATTCAGACAACAGTTGCAGCTGGCCTGTATTCAGACAACAGTTGCAGCTGGCCTGTATTCAGACAACAGTTGCAGCTGGCCTGTATTCAGGAAGGTAGATTTGTATTGTTTATTTCACTTTTGTTTATTATTTACTTCACTTACTTTGGCCATGCCATTAAAGCCCTTGAATTGAGAGAGACAGAGATTTGGCCAGAATGAGGTCATGGCTTTCTACTGCTGACGCCACCATGGTTTCTGACACATGCTCAATGGACGCTCTTGGAATTTGGAAAGGACCCGATTTGGACTATAACTGGGCCGGACGACTCTTACTGCGTGTGAATGATGACAGAAACACACACCCACTCTCACCCTCTCCAGTTTCTAAATCCCTACACACAAATTCATATGCAGTAGCCATGCCGACCCAGTTACTACACACACAAACACTTTCAGAAAGTGAGCGTGTCCAGGAGCCTGATCTAGAGGTGATTCACTCACTCACTTACACAGAGAGAGACAGAGAGAGAGAGAGAGAGAGAGAGACATACTCACCCACCACTCCTGGTCCTCCTCCCCATCCACCACAATCACCTCTCCCTCAGAGAAGGTCAGCTCGTCTGGGTTGTCTGCCAGACAGTTATAGATGGCCTTTACTCGCTTGGGCCTCTGCTTCTAAAAAACACAGGTTCAATATGTAGAGACAGACAGGCATAGAAATATCATTACTAGAACGAACATTCCCATTCAAGTCAACCTTCTGTGACAGGTGGGCTGGTGGCCACATTGAATGGAACCATGTCAAATTGCTGTGGTCTGAGGGGCTTTTCCCATTCTAGTCATTCTAATTAAATGCAGACAGGCAAGTATACAGCGTGTTCTGCAAACAGATGCTGTCTTTCAACAGGAGGATCTCCTGTATCTGTCACTTCTTTGGTATGTTTGACACCCTTTTCCACAGGGACTGCTGGAGGGTTGAATAGCGAACCACTGACACAGGACATAGTTTAGCATCTGACTGGGTAAGGGGGGTAGCCATTGACCGCAGAGGTATCTGGAACAAGTACACACTTCAAAGTTCCCTCCCTCTTAGTAGTGGTGTGCATATGAAGGAAACCACAGAGAAAACACAGTTAAAGACGATAATATTCAAATGCACAGAGCGACAGAGACAATCAGTCCAACTGAAACATAAGATCAGATACAGAAGTGAAAATCACTGTCCAATCAACAACAGGACAAACAACCATAAGGTCAACGGTCGGTAGGAGGAAGGAACTCACCGGATAGGTCTTCCTAGGCATGGGGGCCGGAGGCAGTGATTGACCTATCGAGTTCTGGGGGCATCCCGGCACTTCCTTAGCTGAAGGAGGAAGAGGAAATTACATCGTTGTGAAAACAAAAACTGTTCCACACAACCATACAGGCTGGAACTAACCCACAGTTGTGTTGTGACAAGGTAGGGGTGGTATACAGAAGATAGCCCTATTTGGTAAAAGACCAATCCATAGTGTTAGGTTGTAAATATCAGAGTAAGAAATTGACAGACACTATGAAAGCTGCAACCAAGTTTATTCACCCAAGCAATCGAAAAGCTGAACAGACAGACATATTTCCACGAGTGGTAGTATATATACCCCAATTTGGGTGATGTCATTCTATACTCTAAACATTACATCTCTATTGCTAGGCAGAAAATTAAGTGACACGGGCATTAAACTGTTCCTTCTCCCTTAAGAGAATGTGAAGAATGTGCAAAGCTGTCATTAAGGCAAAGGGTGGCTATTTGAAGAATCTCAAATATAAAATATATTTTGATTTGTTTAACACTTTTTTGGTTACTACATGATTCCATATGTGTTATTTCATAGTTTTGATGTCTTCACTATTCTACAATGTATAAAATACAAAAAATAAAGAAAAACCCTTGAATGAGTAGGTGTCCACACTTTTGACTGGTAAATTATTTATTTTTAAAACACCCACCTGGTCTTTCGATGGACCCCGTTCGAGTCGGTCCTTTGCTGAAGCTTTTGGCGTTGCTGAAAACCACAAACAGTAGTCAGCTGCTGCTTATCATGTGCTTAAATTAACACATTTACCCCACAGTGCATTTCCCCATGACAGTGCATTTCCCCATGACAGCGCATTTCCCCATGACAGCGCATTTCCCCATGACAGCGCATTTCCCTTTGACAGTCACAACTCAGACCTATGGGAGACTGAGTTGAACCATGTCGATGAGGAGCTCTGTCTTTTAGGAGCTCAGCTTGGTAGTTAATGTAGTGGTAAACCAGAAACCCTATTGGTGTTTTTCTCCAAAAGTACAATTTCTTTGTGTTCATCGAAGCAAAACATGCTGCCTCAGGCAGTGTGTGTGTGTGTATATGCTCACCCAGATGGAGACTTGGGTGGTGGGGCTCTGCTGTGGCCATGTCCGGTCCCTGGTTTAGACTGCTGGTTCATAGCCTCCATCACACTCACTGTCTTGGCCACGGGGGGAGGAGCAAGACCTAGGGAGACAGAGAGAGAAGTTACCCATCTCTTTCTCTTATTGAAACAGGGTGTATTTCTGTCCTCAGTGTCCGCTGCTACTTTTGCTTTAGCAACATTAGTCTTTGGCTGCATATTAAACCAATTGGATTACAACTGAATTGATACAAGTTAAATTTACAGCAAAATCCAAACCATGTTTAAGATTTACAAGCAGATTTCAGGACTGAGACTCTGGACCATTCAGGAACACATGGAAAGACATACTGGTGTGTCTTTGGCATAAAACTATCCCAGGGCTTTCAGAAGCCATGGGCGGATTTCTCCTTTTACTTTTTACCCGGGCTTAGCTCCTTTCATATCTATTTTGATCCTGATAAACTCCCCAGTCCCTGCTGCTGACAAGCATACCGATTAACATGATGCTGACACCACAATACTTGAACTTTTGGGGTATTTGGACATGAAATGCAAAAATTATAATAAAAGTACAATTGGATTTGTGCCACAAATGCAAACAAGTTCTCATTTGAAACAGCGGCCAGGTAAACAAAACTAAAGCATGGATATCTGTCATTCCTTGTCTATAGACTGCTTACAGGGTAGGGAAACCTATAAACCATTTAGAAATTCCTTTTCCCTATGATGTGTTCAGACAATGAGACCTAGGAGGTGAGGGGTGCCTACCAGTGGTTGAGGTGACCCGCATGGGGGGTACCGGGAGGTGCATGTTGGGGGGGTCTGAGGAGGACCTCTGTCGGCCCCCCAGGTCTATCGAGCCAGGCTTCCACCCAGAAGACCTTGATGACTGGACCATCCCACACAGACCTGGCATCTGGACTGGAGGAGGGAGGAGAGAGGAGGGGGAAAGCTGGTTCCTGAAGACGTGCATTGTTTGCTCTTCAGGGTTTTAGGCTGGGAATACACTCAGTGGCCAGTTTATTAGGCAAACCACCCCATTCCCGAAAATGGTTTGCTCCTACAGACAGTGAGTCATGTGACCATGACTTGCTATATAAAAGCAGGCAGACATGCATCGAGGCATTCAGTTACTGTTCAATTGAATATTAGAGTGGTCAAAATTAGTGACCTAAGCAACTTTGAGTGTGGTATGATGGTCGGTGCTAGGCGTGTCGGTTCCAGTATCTCAGAAACGTCCAGCCTGCTGGGCTTTTCAAGTACAACAGTGTTTAGGGTTTCCAGAGAATGGTGCGACAAACAAAAACAGTCGGGACACAAACAGGCCGATTTCAGCGGCGTACTACAGTGGTGTTCAGAGCGCATAACTAGTCGTTTCTTGTCACGGATGGGCTATTGCAGCAGATTACCACACCGGGTGCACACTCCCATCACCTAAAGTGTCTCCAGTAGACAATTTAGGAGTGGAAAAACATCACCTGGCCCGACGAATCCCGTTCCCTGTTGCGTAATGCTGATGCCAGAGTCAGGATTTGGTGTAAGCAGCATGAGTCCATGTACCCATCCTGCCTGGTGTCAACAGTACAGGCTGGTGGCAGTGGTGTAATGGTGTGGGGAATGTTTTACTGGCATACGCTAGGGTCCTTTGACATAAATTGAGCAACGTATTCATGTCCCGAAGAATTCAGGCTGTTCTGGAGGCAAAGGGCGCTCTGACCCAGTACTAGAATGGTGTACCTATCTAGTGTGGTTACGGGCCTAAGTAAGTAAGTAAAAACGACATGTGCTTTGAATGTAAAGTCAGTAAGTTGAATTGAAACAAATTGTTTAGCAAGGTGGAATGTTTTCTACCGTTTTCAATGAGCATGAACCAGATTGAGTTCAAATTGCTTTCCAGTGATAGGATGGGCTATTTTCAGTATGCCTCTCATCATGGGCTATGGAGTGCACATTGAGAACTTTTACGAAAAGTAGCTCACTAGCTCACCCAGCAGCCGCCAATGTGATGGTCCCTGCTCCCTACCCAGAACCCTCTCTGCCCTTCAAATAGGTCAGAGCGCTACACGAATCACACAAGTCCCCATGGAACAATGCATTAATTAGAGAAGGCATCTACAGTAGATGACAGATATGTGGCCAAATGAGGTTTCCCTGTATTTGAACTGAACCCATTGGGCATGTATTATAAATATCATTCTCCAAAAATGGCAAGGATGAGAGGTGAATGTGGGTTGAAAAGGGCTTGACGGGTCATTTGATATGGATCACGTTTATGAACTTCAAATCAGGAACACTTTTGAACATTTTTAATATAAATCCGTGCTCAAATAGCATGTAGACGGATTCACTGAACAAACTAAACTGGTTCATAGAATTCTGAAATGTTTGCCAAAGAAATACAGATCTATATGGAAAAACATATACTGTATGCTAATCTTGGTTAACCAAGAACTAAAATCTACCGTCATTTTTTTTTACATAGTCTATCCACAAATGAATAACTGTATGCCACAACCACCTTGCTATAACACTTTAAAAAGGAAAAATAAAGTACCTATGTTTCGTGGAGGCAGAGGGGGTGCAGAGGTGGTGGCGGGCCCCCCTGGCGCAGGAGGGCTGGCGTTGAGGATGGCACCATAGGTCTCGTTGGTGACTAGGTTGGGCATGTACCCACCACGCTGCTTGTCCCGTGCCAGGGAAGCCGGGCTGGGCTGGAGGTGGGAGTTGGAGCCAGGGGTGTAGCAGCTGGCAGGGCGCTCCTCTCTCCGATGGGGGCTGGGCTGAATGGCAAATGAGAGGTCAGGGGTCAAACATTATAGAAAGGTCATCATGGTGTGTGTGTTATGTATGTGTATATACTGTATTACTATTATGTGTGTGTGTGGTGAGTTCATGGTGTGTAACTGTGTGTATAATCTGAAGAGGGTCCTCACCCTCACCTTGTCATCCAGGTCCTCATCACTCTCGTCCATGTCTTCATGGTGCAGACGCCATTCGTACTCTACGTGCACATGGGCGTTGAACTTCCCCGCCAGCGCCATGTTCAGCTACACACACACACAGAGAGAGAGAGATTAATGGCTCATACAAAGCTAAAAGATAGGAGTCAGCGACTATCTTGCTAAAGAAATCACATAAACGCACACACAGCAGTCGCACAGCAGTCGCACAGCAGTCGCACAGCAGTCGCACAGCAGTCGCACAGCAGTCACACAGCAGTCACACAGCAGTCACACAGCAGTCACACAGCAGTCACCCAGCAGTCACCCAGCAGTCACCCAGCAGTCACCCAGCACTCACCAGCTCCTCACACTGCAGGTGCTTCAGTCTCTTAGCGATGTCCAGCGGCGTCTCCCCAGACTCACTAGCTAGAGGAAGACATCATTTTGGTCTATTAATTGATCATCCATTGATTTATACAGTACACAGTGTCTTCAAAAAGTACTCGTACATCCTGACTTTGTGAGGTTGTGTGTCACTGGCCTACACCCAATACGCCAAAGTGGAATTATGTTTTTTCGTTGTTGTTTTTTTTACAAATTAATAAAAAAATGAAAAGCTAAAAATGTCTTGAGTCAAACTTTGTTATGGCCCAAATAAGTTCAGGAGTAAAAATATGCTTAACAAGTCACATAATAAGTTACATGGACTATGTACAATAATAGCGTTTATCATGATTTTTGAATTATTACCTCATCTCTGTACCCCACACATACAATCTGGAAGGTCCCTTTAAAACAGTTACAGAGTTTAATGACTGTGATAGGAGAAAATTGAGGATGGATCAACAACATTGTAGTTGCTCCACAATACTAACCTAAATGACAGAGTGAAGAGAAGGAAGCCTGTACAGAATAAAAATATTCCAAAACATGCCTGTTTGCAATGAGGCACTAAAGTAAAACTGCACAAAATGTGGCAAAGAAATAAACTTTATGTCTTGAATACGAAGCGTTACGTTTGGGGAAAATACAGCACAACACATCACTGAGTACCACTTCATATTTTCAAGCGTGGTGGTGGCTGCATCATGTTATGGTGTCTACTGTAAAGATGCGTCAGGCAGCAAATGACCATCTCGTCAAAAATTTAGCCATTAATCGCCGTGTGTTTGTCATTTTAAGGCCAACAACAACGAAACACGTACATTTGAACACTGCAGGGGACTCTTTGCTTGTCTCCTTCACAATCTTCAATTAATTGTTTGATTACTTTCAGAGAACTGTCAAATATCGAAGATATCCTTTTATCCGGTTGAATGCATTGTGTGTGTGAAATTCCTGAAAAATGTACACTTCATTCATACTACATGAGAAGTCGAAATTAGTATGATATCCAGGCATTTAAAGCACTCAATTTTCAAAATGTCACATACTATTTTATTTCGCATATTCAAACTACCTACTATTTAGGATGCTAGTATGGGTATTCAGACACAGCCCTTGTGTCCTCTTCACACTGCCCTGGAAATCAACACCTCATAGCCGAGCACTGACAAGCAACCCGCGACACAGTTAGCACCACTAGGCCACGACAGCATGAATTATGAAGTTATCTACACCCAATTCACCAACCTGTCAACGCAATGCTAGCATACATTTAGGCTGCCAGGAGGTGCCTACTGCAGCTAAGCAGCGCCAAGCCACGTTTTGTCAACAGCCATGTGTGTCACAATACAATCTCCCCTCCCTGTCTCCCTAAACTAGAGAGCAAGATAGGCTGTGATACTTGGTGGACTGAAACAACGCGATTCCGTGGCACATGTTATGGGTATGCTTGTCATCGACAAGGACTATGGAGTTTTTGGGGATAAAAAGAAACAGAATAGAGCTAAGCACAGGCAAAATCCTAGAGGACAACCTGTTTTAATCTGCTTTCCAACAGACACTGGGAGAAAAATGTACCTTTCAGCAGGACATTGACCTAAAACACAAGGCCAAATATACACTACAGTTGCTTACCAAGATGACATTGAATGTTCTTGAGTGGCCTAGTTACAGTTTTGACTTAAATTGGCTTGAAAATCTATAGGAGGACTTGAAAATGGCTGTCTAGCAATGATCAACAACCAATTTGACAGAGCTTGAAGAATATAAAAAACAATAATGTACAAATATTGTACAATCCAGGTGTGCAAAGCTCTTAGAGACTTATACAGAAAGACTCGCAGCTGTAATCACTACCAAAGGTGATTCTAACATGTATTGACTCAGGGGCGTGACTACTTATGTAACTGAGATATTTATGTTACTTAAACTGCATAGTATGAACTCATGTTCACATACGATTTATGACGTAATGTTTAGTAAAAAAGGTATGCAGTATGCCACGACTGTAGCGTACTACTTTACTATGGCTTCGCATTGAGAACTGTGTAACTAGGTGAAATATGAAGTTGTCGCTCAACACAGCAGCAAGCTTATCGGCTATCCAGCTAACTTCAAGTCCTACTAAAGCACGTAGCTAACGTAAGCTACAGTATTTAGCTAAAGAAAAGTCACGGCAGGGTGCAAATAATTATCCGTTTTCAAAAATGTAAGATTAAATAGTTGTGGTCATTTTAAGGACAAAAAAAACAGCATCCATTTGAACACTCTTTGCTTGTCTCCTTTGCTATCTTCTAGTAATTGTTTGATTACTTTCAGAGAACTGTCAAATATCGAAGATATCCTTTTATCCGGTTGAATGCATTGTGTGTGTGAAATTCCTGAAAAATGTATACTACATGAGAAGTCGAAATTAGTATGATATCCAGGCATTTAAAGCACTCAATTTTCAAAATGTCACATACTATTTTATTTCGCATATTCAAACTACCTACTATTTAGGATGCTAGTATGGGTATTCAGACACAGCCCTTGTGTCCTCTTCGCACTGCCCTAGAAATCAACACCTCATAGCCGAGCGCTGACAAGCAACCCGCGACACAGTTAGCACCACTAGGCCACGACAGCATGAATTATGAAGTTATCTACACCCAATTCACCAACCTGTCAACGCAATGCTAGCATACATTTAGGCTGCCAGGAGGTGCCTACTGCAGCTAAGCAGCGCCAAGCCACGTTTTGTCAACAGCCATGTGTGTCACAATACAATCTCCCCTCCCTGTCTCCCTAAACTAGAGAGCAAGATAGGCTGTGATACTTGGTGGACTGAAACAATGTGATTCCTTGGCACATAAACACATTCCGGTCAACAGACCATGGCCCCCCTGTTCCTTAGTTAACTGTGTTGCTGGAGACCGATAATTAGCAGGATTCCCACACTAAACAGTCTCTGTCTCTCGGTTACTTTTCTATCTGTGTTATCATGGGTCAGTTTGTTTGGAGTCAGAGAGATTGGTCTGTTGTGAGAAAGTGGTGTGTCCGGGTCTTTTGGCAAATCAGGGCCCCCTGGGAACGATTCCCCAAAAACATGACTAAGAAATACTTCCGTGTGGAGGAAACTTGGTGTTTGTATGCATGTGTCTTCATCATTTGTTTTCTTCAAAGTTCATTTCAAATCATTTCTGTAGCTATGAATTTGATCACAAATCAGTTTATTGGTAGACACTCGACAACAATAAACAATGTCTTCACTAACATTTTGTGCCAAAGCTGTTTCCAAACCAGTCTTTCCCCAAAAGAGGAGTGATGTGATGGTCTCTTACCTATGTCAATGGAGGCCTTGCCGCGCAGGAGCAGTTTGAGGCACTCCATGTTGTCAGTCAGGCAGCAGTAGTGTAAGGCTGTACTGCCTTTGGCTGTCTGTTTGTCCAGGTTCACACTATGGGGAGAGGAGACGGAGGAGGCAACTTGTGAGAGGTGGAGGAGTAACCAGTAGAAAGGGCTTAATTTATTGTTTTAGTTGTGTGTCAACTGTCTATGGTGACACCATTTACCAGACTGTAGCAGCCACTTCTCTTAAACCTTTGGATGACGTCTACCATAGCGCCCTTCGCTTTATCATAGGTGACAGATTAAATACTGACCACTGCATCCTGTATCAAAAGGTTGGCTGGTCCTCATTAAAAGTACCGTAGATCACTTCACTATTCCATTTTTGTTTACAAAGCTCTACTATACAAGCTTTCGACTTACCTAACTTTGTTGTTAAAGTATAAACACCTGAGTTACTAAACCTGTTTCACAGGGTTGGTTAACTCAAGACTCCTCAGTTCTCCACCGAACTAGATAAATCCGGCTCCACAATTTTGGAATCATTACATTTGGATTCCCTGGTGCCACTAGGGCAGTTTAACACCCTGATGATAAAGGAGTTAATGAATTGTTTATGGTGGCTGTGATGTTTGTTATTTTCTAATGTTATGTACTTATATTGTATCTTGTTATTTTATCAATTGTATATTTTCTAAATGAATCAAAGTGAATAAAATAAGCTAACATTAGCAGTTACTGGTCATGACATGGTTATGTATGGCCAAATGACAAGTCATGTTTCTACAAATAGCTTATTGACATTTTCCTTTATTCCCTTACCTGTTTTGAGTGAGGAAGTCGACGATATGGAGCGAGGTCCTGTCCACTAATCTGACCGCTAGGTGAAGGGCCGTTTCACCTTGTTCCTGTAACCACACACACAAGATCCAAAATGGCCGTGTTGAGACCTCAGCGACACAACAGGCACCAGAGCCAAAATGGAGGAGCTGACATCACAGTCTGCTTTTGATAGTCTGCTTTGCTATTGGCAGTAGTAGCAGTAGTAGCCCTGAATATGAGCCAGATTTTTGTAGTGAGTGATGATTAATGTATTATACAAAGCATTTACACTGCCAGGAGAAGTTGTTTTTTTCACAGCCCACAGAAGAGTATTAACTAAAATACAGCCATTTTAATTCCACTACAGCTGGACAAATGTTAATAAACAAAACCACCCCTCACTATCCAAGCAAAAATGTGTTGGTTACAGTTGGGATTGAGTCACACTGCTGAGCCGAGCCGAGCCGTACTGTGATGGCCTGGAAAGGACAATGTCCGAAAAGAAAAGATCCACGCCAGCATGCTAGTGTGACAGGTATTGGTGTGTTAGGTGTGTTAAGAAGGGCATGTAGACTCACGTGTCCGTTGGCCAGGGGGATGGGCTCCATCAGGTCCACTCCCTCAGCATACACCTGGATCAGAGAGAAGATGTCCCGGGACTTGACTGCGTCACAGAGCGTGTGCAGCTTGGACACCCCGTCTGGACACTTCCTTCTGGCAAAACGCTTCTCTGTGTACTTGGCTGTGATGAAGTCCTTACGGGCTTGCCTGTACCAGAGAGAGAAAGTATGAGTTAGAACTCAATACATCTAAAGAGGGATAAATTACATTTCTTATGTGTGTGCTCAATTAGACTTGTGTTGTACAACAGAATGCATTTTTTCCTAAGACGTATTGAATGAAAATGTTTTCTGTTAGGGATCCAGTCCTGATTGCTCCATTCATAATAAATGGTTATGAGTGTCTTTGTGGTGACATGTTTCCAATAGGTCACAGGCCCATCTGCTCCTACAGTCACTTTCACTGGGAGGGCAATTGTAACGGCATCCTGAGAAGTGGGCTGGGGGCTCAAACACCTCTCACCAGCCAGAAGAGGGATTAGAGAGAGAGAGAGAGAGATGGAGAGGTGGTGGGAAGGGGAGACCGAGAGAGAGAGAGAGAGAGAGAGAGAGAGAGCGAGAGAGAGAGAGAGAGAGAGAGATGGAGAGGTGGTGGGAAGGGGAGACCGAGAGAAAGAGAGACCGAGAGAGAGAGAGAGAGAGCGGCACTGAGAGCGAAAGAGAGAGAGAGAGATGGAGAGGTGGTAGGAAGGCAAAACAGAGAAAGAGAGACCGAGAGAGCGGCACTGAGAGCGAAAGAGAGAGAGAGAGAGATGGAGGAAGACAGGGGGATAGAAACTGAAAAAGACTGATGAGAGAAGGAGAGGATAGTGTATACGTGTGAGGAAAGAGACAGAAAAAATCTAGGAGAACTAGAGGGATGGAGTAAAACAGAGAGAGAGAACTTACATGTCACTGGCAGGGTTGGGTTTGACCACATCTTCTGCAGAAAGACACGCCTCCATGATGTCATTAAAGCCTGCATTCCCCACGTTCTTGGCCAGCTGCGGGGTAAAACACACACACAGTTTAGCGCTTACCAAAGAACAGAGGTCATAAAAGTACAAATGAACCTCCTAAAAGAGGGTTCTACAGTTTTTACTGTACATATTTATTTCAAGCTCCATTTCTTCTGCTCTGCCACTTCAACAAATGCTTAAATCAATGGTGTGTGTGTGTGTGAGTGAGTGAGTGAGTGAGTGAGTGAGTGAGTGAGTGAGTGAGTGAGTGAGTGAGTGAGTGAGTGAGTGAGTGAGTGAGTGAGTGAGTGAGTGAAGAGAAGAGAAGAGAAGAGAAAGAGAGAGAGAGAGGAAAACCACCTCCTTGTGGCTAAATAATGTGAAACACTGGCGTCTTACCAAGGGAAATCATCTTAAATTAGCGACAAAAACATTTCAGCCCCAAATGATTCATGGGCAATAAATTGCACCAAATTGATATTAGAAAGCCAGATAAAATGTGAAACATGCCAGGTGGAAGCAGCTTCAAGCCTCTGTTATCCTGTAATGTCTATCTATCCCAATGGAGCGCAGCAGAGGAAGGAGAGTTCAGTAGAATCAGGCCAGGAGTGTTGAC
Organism: Oncorhynchus kisutch; assembly: GCF_002021735.2. Lineage (NCBI taxonomy): Eukaryota > Metazoa > Chordata > Actinopteri > Salmoniformes > Salmonidae > Oncorhynchus > Oncorhynchus kisutch. The sequence continues at coordinate 43,299,667 of NC_034180.2, forward strand.
AACCTTGGTGCTCACCTACCAGCAGTAAATCAGCTGCACTGTGAAATAACTTTTACATCAGCTAATGTGTGATGGGCGAGCTATTGTTTTCCAATAGGAGGTTTTGCTAAGTAAGCTAAGCAGATGTGTTTTGGTACCACTTTATGAGACACCTGTGTGTAAATGATTTGAACTTTCCAATACGACTACACCTAACTTCTCACTGTCACAGCACTTCAATGCCATAATGTGAAAGTGGACAAATAGCTGCTTTGTGGAGAGAGTTCTGGCTGGAAAATGGCTGCAGTGCATAAGCCAGATGGATGCTCCTAGACATGAGTGGTGGAATAGCATGAGTTACCATCAGACAAGGCAGAGAAAACCACTACAACACCTAGTGAAAATGGTGATGCTATCATGCTAGAATTCTTCTCACCAAGAGTTCAGAGGTGCTGAGGACGTCCAGTGTGAGGGACTGGATCCTGGAGTAGTGGACTCCCAACTCCCTGTGGATCCCAGAACACTCTATACACGTCAGGATGCCCAGGTTAGTGGAAAGCCACGTGGGGTCTGGGGGAAAAGAAAGAGAGAAAGAGAGAGAGAAAGAGAAAGAGAGAAAGAGAAAGAGAGAGAGAGAGAGAGAGAGAAAACATGTAAGTAGGTCACAGTGTCCTTGGTAGGGACTACCTGCATGTGCTTTGAGGGGAGAGCTATTTCTGATTCAGGTTAGCGACTGGCTGTAGTCGAACCTAAATAACTGGCTCATGGGCATTCCTCGTTCCCTACAATGTCCGTGTAAAGTGACTGCATAGAGTTGTTCAATAAACTTGACCTGAATACTTTGGTAACAGTGTCTGTGAATAACCTTTATAATTAATGATTTCATTAAAGTGACCTCTAGCACATGAAATAACACTTGTTATAAAAATGTATAATAGCTCGTGGCTCCTTATTACAGCCTTTATAAATGTACAACAGTTAGAATGAATTAAACACAGGTGGTTTTGTGCACTAAAATGACTTGAGTGGTGTGTGTATATCCAATGTGCGAGCATGTATTAACGTGTGTTTCTCCCTGTCACTCACTGGGCGCTCTGCAGTCACAGCAGACATCGTTGCCGGTCATCCTCTTGACCTCTCCCAGGATGGCCTTGGTCAGCTCCTGGACGATGTTGTTCTCCCCAACGTGCTGGTCTCCCTTAAAAGCATTATTCAGCGCTTCCTCCTTACTGTTCTGCAGCACAGAGATCCATCTGAAAACGCACAGCACACAGGTGGAGGGGGGGAGTGTGTGAGTATGTGATAGAGTGTGTGTAAAGACAGGGAAACCTGTGTGTGGAAAGATGGATCAGGGATAACAGGACACACACACTTCACAAAAAGGAAGGAACACAGACTTACATCTGACATTCTGAGTCGTCCTCGGTCTGAAAGTGATACGTTCTGTCATCTGAGAGAGAGAGAGAGAGACACACAGAGAGACACAGAGAGACACAGAGAGACAGAGTGAGAAGTGGCTGGGTCAGAGACATAGTGGAATAAGAAATTAATCAAAGATAAGAAAATGTAAGAACGGAGAGCAATTCCCTTCAGAGCCCATCCCAGCACCCGGCTGACAAGCCTGTGTGTACCAGGCCTAAATAAAAAACAGGAAACTCTTTCACAGCTGTCCACTACATACAGTACAGTAAAATACCTAGAACTAACACAGCAACCAATAGGACAATATAGAAGGACACAGAGGTTGGGATTTGAAGTCATGTGGAATCTACTCAAGACAGAGGTTAGTTTACCAAACGTCCCATCGTACTGCACTGCACACAGAAAGCATGAAACTTGTGAAAGTCATATTGTGTACTCTTCAATTCTTCTCCAACCTGACTGCTCTCTCCTGACTTCTCCCCCACACCCCACCCCTACAGAAGGCCAACACCGCACACAGAAAGGAGAGCAGCATCTCTCTGTTTCCACCACACCAGAGTGAGCCCTTTCATCGTCCTAGTGGTGTGTTTCCCGTTGTGTTGTGCTTCCCGTTGACAGCAGGGTGACAGCCTGACAACAGCACTCATCTTGGCCCAGTGTTTATGAAAGGATGAAGTCACCACTCAGCTAAACTCAAAGCAAATCCCCAAAACCTGACTGAAGAAAGAAGAGGGTGAATGGAGGATGAAGAGGGTGAATGGAGGAAGAAGAGGGTGAATGGAGGAAGAAGAGGGTGAATGGGGGAAGAATAAATACTCATTTTAGCTCTATCTCCCATGGTTACATGAGATTACGTGAGAATACGGAACAAAGGAACGTGGATGAAATTCTTAAAAGGCTGCAGATTCGAAGAGGGTAATGTTGAGGCACAAAGTATTGATTCTTCCCTGAATAGAACTCATACAGCGATTCAACTATTCACAACTCCTTTCCTGCCCACATTCCACAGAATAGCTGCGATTTCCTTTCATATAGAGCCCTATTGACAACCACTTTCCCTTTTTCTCCCTGCACTTGTTTTTCTGCAGTAGATTTCTCTCTACTCAATAACGAGCACTGTCATTCTTCCCAACAAAGCATCCGGTCTTGTTCTGCCATGTCTATAAGCCAGCATTTCCTTTATCAGATTTACAAATTGAATATATATATATATATATTTTTATTTTATTTGAACCTTTATTTTATTTGGCAAGTCAGTTAAGAATAAATTCTTATTTACAATGACGGCCTACACTGGCCAAACCTGAACGACGCTGGGCCAATTGTGCGCCGCCCTATGGGACTCCAAATCACAGCCGATGAGGCGCAGGCCAGGCCCTCTGAGAATGCAAGTTGAGGTACAGCAGTGTGCAGGGCAGGCCCTGTGAGAACACAAGGTTTGGTACCACAGTGTGCAGGGCAGGCCCTGTGAGAACACAAGGTTTGGTACCACAGTGTGCAGGGCAGGCCCTGTGAGAACACAAGGTGTGGTACCGCAGTGTGCAGGGCAGGCCATGTGAGAACACAAGGTGTGGTACCACAGTGTGCAGTGCAGGCCTTGTGAGAACACAAGGTGTGGTACCACAGTGTGCAGGGCAGGCCCTGTGAGAACACAAGGTGTGGTACCGCAGTGTGCAGGGTAGGCCCTGTGAGAACACAAGGTGTGGTACCGCAGTGTGCAGGGCAGACCCTGTGAGAACACAAGGTGTGGTACCGCAGTGTGCAGGGCAGGCCCTGTGAGAACACAAGGTGTGGTACCGCAGTGTGCAGGGCAGGCCATGTGAGAACCCAGCAGGGTCCATTTGTAATGGTATTCCTATAACACACAGAGGGAATAGAGGGGGTAAAAGGCAGAGTAATCCTACGTGAGATGAGGTCAAAGCTCTTCTTCTCCTCTGGGTTGTGTTTCACCTGGCAGGTGAGGAGGTTGAGTTTTGCCGGCGGTCGGTTTGTCTGAAGGGGAAGGAGGGGGGAGGAGAGAGAGCGAGAGAGAGGAGGAGGAGGAGGACAGGAAAGAAGAACATCAGAATCAGCAAACAGAAAGCATGAAGGAAACTACACCCTGCCACACCAAAAATACGTGTTAGGACTAGCAATGTTACAAAGCTTCACCCAGTGTCAATTTACCCAATGAATCCATTTAGCCTACATGGACTCACATTATAAATCATATACTATGAAAGTAAACATATTATGACCCCTAAAAATGCATCACAATCACATACAGGTCTACCTGTGAATCAGCAAAGCACTGCACTGCGACATTCCCCCTTAGTTATTACAACATAAAATAACACTACCTCCCCCTCAGTCATTACAATATAACACTACCTCCCCCTCAGTCATTACAACATAACACTACCTCCCCCTCAGTTATTACAACATAACACTACCTCCCCCTCAGTCATTACAACATAACACTACCTCCCCCTCAGTCATTACAACATAACACTACCTCCCCCTCAGTCATTACAATATAACACTACCTCCCCCTCAGTTATTACAACATAACACTACCTCCCCCTCAGTCATTACAACATAACACTACCTCCCCCTCAGTCATTACAATATAACACTACCTCCCCCTCAGTTATTACAACATAACACTACCTCCCCCTCAGTCATTACAACATAACACTACCTCCCCCTCAGTCATTACAATATAACACTACCTCCCCTCAGTCATTACAACATAACACTACCTCCCCCTCAGTCATTACAACATAACACTACCTCCCCCTCAGTCATTACAACATAACACTACCTCCCCCTCAGTCATTACAACATAACACTACCTCCCCCTCAGTCATTACAACTAACACTACCTCCCCCTCAGTCATTACAACATAACACTACCTCCCCCTCAGTCATTACAACATAACACTACCTCCCCCTCCAGTCATTACAACATAACACTACCTCCCCCTCAGTCATTACAACATACCTACCTCCCCCTCAGTCATTACAACATAACACTACCTCCCCCCTCAGTCATTACAACATAACACTACCTCCCCCTCAGTCATTACAACATAACACTACCTCCCCCTCAGTCATTACAAACATAACACTACCTCCCCCTCAGTCATTACAACATAACACTACCTCCCCCTCAGTCATTACAACATAACACTACCTCCCCCTCAGTCATTACAACATAACACTACCTCCCCTCAGTCATTACAACATAACACTACCTCCCCTCAGTCATTACAACATAACACTACCTCCCCCTCAGTCATTACAACATAACACTACCTCCCCCTCAGTCATTACAACATAACACTACCTCCCCCTCAGTCATTACAACATAACACTACCTCCCCCTCAGTCATTACAACATAACACTACCTCCCCCTCAGTCATTACAACATAACACTACCTCCCCCTCAGTCATTACAACATAACACTACCTCCCCCTCAGTCATTACAACATAACACTACCTCCCCCTCAGTCATTACAACATAACACTACCTCCCCCTCAGTCATTACAACATAACACTACCTCCCCCTCAGTCATTACAACATAACACTACCTCCCCCTCAGTCATTACAACATAACACTACCTCCCCCTCAGTTATTACAACATAACACTACCTCCCCCTCAGTTATTACAACATCACACTACCTCCCCCTCAGTCATTACAACATAACACTACCTCCCCCTCAGTCATTACAACATAACACTACCTCCCCCTCAGTCATTACAATATAACACTACCTCCCCCTCAGTCATTACAACATAACACTACCTCCCCCTCAGTCATTACAATATAACACTACCTCCCCCTCAGTCATTACAACATAACACTACCTCCCCCTCAGTCATTACAATATAACACTACCTCCCCCTCAGTCATTACAATATAACACTACCTCCCCCTCAGTCATTACAACATAACACTACCTCCCCCTCAGTCATTACAACATAACACTACCTCCCCCTCAGTCATTACAATATAACACTACCTCCCCCTCAGTCATTACAATATAACACTACCTCCCCCTCAGTCATTACAACATAACACTACCTCCCCCTCAGTCATTACAACATAACACTACCTCCCCCTCAGTCATTACAATATAACACTACCTCCCCCTCAGTCATTACAATATAACACTACCTCCCCCTCAGTCATTACAACATAACACTACATTACTCTTCCCCCTTAGTTATTAGAACATAACATTGAGGCTCTCTTATGATGTTTTCATAAGGAATATTTCCCCCTGTGTTAAGGTCTGTTAGCATGGGCCTGTCTGCTGACTGTGGTGCTCTGCAGTGGTGGATGAAACCAGGCCACGGTTTGTGCTCAGGGTGCTTCAAAACCAACCCTGATTCCTTCCCCTCCCTCAACCTGGCGTGTTTGTGTATGTGTGCCTTTTGAAAGAGGGAGAGAGAGATAGAGAGAGACAGAGAGCGAGAGAGCGAGAGGAGAGAGGAAGATGACTTAAGACAGCGATGAAGTGAGAGAGACAGCGAAAGAGAGAGTAAATCTAGGGTAATGGAGTGAAGTAGAGCCTGCTTTAGCGAAAGCAGAGTAGAGGAAATCAATAGACCGGTGAGTCCCTGGTGCTTGTAAAGTCACTCAGTGGGCTAGCCTGACATAAGGCCTGTGTCCCAAACGGCACCAGAGCCCTGGTCAATAGTAGGGCACTATCTAGGGAATAGGGTGCGATTTGGGATGCATCCAGGATATATACACTAAATATACATGAAGTATGTGGACACCTCTTCAAATTAGTGGATTTGGCTATTTCTGCCACACCCATTGATGACAGGTATGTAAAATCGAGCACACATCCATGCAATCTCCACAGGCAAACAATGGCCTTACTGAAAAGCTCAGCGACTTTCAACGTGGCACTGTCATAGGATGCCACCTTTCCAACAAGTTAGTGTGTCAAATTTCTGCCCTGCTAGAGCTGCCCCGGTCAACTGTAAGTGCTGTTCTTGTGAAGTGGAAACATCTAGGAGCAACAACGGCTCAGCTGCGAAGTGGTAGGCCACACAAACTCACAGAACGGGACCGCCGAGTGCTGAATCGCGTAAAAAATGTCTGTCCTCAGATGTCACTACGGAATTCTAAACTGCCTCTGGAAGCAATGTCAGCACAAAAACTGTTCGTCAGGAGCTTCATGAAATTGGTTTCCATGGCCGAGCAACCGCACACAAGCCTAAGATCACCATGCCATGTGTTGGCTGGAGTGGTGTAAAGCTTGCCGCCTTTGGACGTTTTCTGGAGTGATGAATCACGCTTCACCATCTGGCAGTCCGACAAGGGAATTTGGGATTGGCGGATGCCAGGAGAACGCTACCTGCCCCAATGCATAATGCCAACGGTAAAGTTTGGTGGAGGAGGAATAATGGTCTGGGGCTGTTTTTCATGGTTCGGGCTTGGCCCCTTAGGTCCAGTGAAGGGAAATCTTAACGCTACAGCATACATCACATTCTACAAGCCCCTTCCTGTTTCAGCTTGACAATGCCTCGTGCACAAAGCGAGGTCCATACAGAAATGGTTTGTTGAGATCAGTATGGAAGAACTTGACTGGCCTGCACAGAGCCCTGACCTAAACCCCATTGGACACCTTTGGGATGAATTGGAACGCTGACTGCGAGCAAGGCCCTATCGCCTAACCTGACTAATGCACTTGTGGCTGAATGGAAGCAAGTCCCTGCAGCAATGTTCCAACATCTAGTGGAAAGTGAGGAGTGGAGGCTGTTATAGCAGCAAAGGGGGGACCAACTCCATATTAATGCCCATGATTTTGGAATGAGATGTTCGACAGGTGTCCAAATACTTTTGGTCATGTAGTGTATAACATTCTTTGAGGTGTTCGAGTGATTCTAATACTAAAGCTACCACAATTTTAGCTAAATGAACCCAACGTGCTCCATTTTGGGCATGTCTGATGCCTGAGATGTTTGACAACCAGTGAACAGTCTGGTTCGACAGAATGAGTGAGATGGAGTGCTTCATCTCCATTAAGAGAACAGGCTAGTGCCGTTAGCCTACTTTAAATGAATGCTAACTGGCTAGGACTAGGTTGTCTTGCCCTCTGTGTGTGCGTATGTGTCAGTGTGCGTGTCCGTGCTCGTCGGCACATTACTCACCGTCCCATGTGATATGGTAAGGTATCCGTTCTTTACTGAACACTTTCTCTTCTGCCACACTTTCCTTAACCTAGGGAGGTGGGGAGAGGGCACACGACATATTGTGACACACCGACATAACACCCCAGTGCCAGTGTGACACGCTAAACTCGACATGAATCCACACTGTAACTGAACAGACATGGCTAATGAATTATTAACGTCAACCACACCAGTGCTCATTAATATATACATGCATAAGTAATGGGGTACAGTCTGTGCTGTGTATTCATGTCTCCGGGGAGAAGCTCAACCATAAAAATAACATGGAATATGGATTTCCTTACATGCTGTATCAGCAATAAGATAGGTCCATAAAGATGGCGGCCCCCATAAACTTCCCACAAATTCCTTGTTTTGTTAAGTTTGATATATTGTACATTGCTCTCTGTTACTATTTTCGTGTATGGTCATGAGCAGAGTATATATGATCAACATTTTTGCATCAAGACGCCGGGCAATTTGAAAAACTGATTTATTGGCACACTAAACCATATTGCACGCCATAGTTTAAAAACTCAGTGGATAGTATTAAAACAATGACGTCATATCTGAATTCTACCATCTTTATACACGTTCGCCACTAATTACCTGAGAGAACTTTGTGTGTGTTTGTTTGTTCGGTCTGACCTTACATTTGGTTCTTTTAATGTTTTAAGATGCTACACGTTTAAGAGAAGAAAACGAGAAACTGACCCGTCACTCTTCTTGTAGAGGTTCCCACAGCGCTCGGTACCATGCTCCTTGTTGCCCTGAGGTTGGTGCAAACTGTAGGTGGCGCTCTGTCTCACCTGGGACTCCTTCAACAATACCGGCGCGCGCGCGCACACACACACACACACACAAACACACACACACACACACACACACACATATATATATAAATATATATAAGGATCTATGTACAGTGGGCACAAGACACCTCAGCCAGTGAGTTTGGGTGGGGTGCATCTCAATTGTCTACAGTGGCTTCCTCTCCTGGTACCTTTTCTTTGTCAGCTCTAATCTGAAAATTACAGGATAGGAGAATATGACGGCTCGGGATGCTGACTGCGGCATGTGCTTTCACCCATCCACTGCTTTTAGTGCAGGTGAAGAGAGGAGACAAGGAAGGGGAGCATCTTTAGACTATTGAGATACTGCTACACTATGTACATAAGACAAGCAGAGCCCTGGGGTCATGCACTAGTGACATCACCTCGTCACAGAGCTGAGAGGGGGAGGGGCCAAGGCAAAGACCTTTGGAAGATATTCTAAAAGAACGTCTTCAGAGTTCTGAATGTAGTGTTACAGTCGTCAACAATTTAAAAGGTAAACAACTATTTCATAAGTACAGAGAGAACCTTTGCTTTTCACCACCACCAACAACTCTCTCTATTTAAAATGCTTGACAAAACACCACAACCAGATAGACAAGCACAGAAAGGAGGTACAGAAGATAAACTTACTCTCCTAGACTTGGTTCACAAAGAGGCGGAAGCAGTGAAGTAAAGAACAGAACAGACTGATAAAACAGACAGTAGCCTAATTCTCCACATAATAGCTAGAGCCAGGAAGTACACAAGTACATGTGGTAACTAAAAGTCACTTTGGATAAAAGCATCCGGTAAAAGACAGTATTAAGCACATCGTAAGAGTGCACCATATACCATTAATGGGCTTCTTTCAAATGAGCTTGCTAAAGTTGACAGGGAGTGAAGGGGGCTTTGGTTATGTACATCATTGTTTTGAACACCTAAATGCATCCCTAGATGAGATACAGACAGCTATATTAGTGGATGTCTAACTTGGGCTTGTGACAAGAAGAGGGCTTTGACTTGTGACAGTGAAAAGACTCGGCCAGAGGAGGGCTTGGGCTTGGGACAGTGAAAAGACTCGGCCAGAAGAGTGTTGTCGTGTGTGTGTGTGTACTGTATGTGTGTCATTGGTGGGTGTAACCATTAAAGGTTGATAGAGGGGGTTCCTTTGTATCTGTGACAGCGGCATGGGCAGATGCTTTCTCCATTTTGAAGTAGTCCAATTCTTCTTCTACTACTTCTATGAGTCAGTAAACAAACAGATATGGTGCATACTGCCACCAGGAGTCTGTTGTCTGAACAGGTATAAAGCCAAGGTGTGTATTTATAGCCACCTGTAGCTATGGAAGGTTTTGTCAGGAGCAATGTTCCCTCAAAATGGCCACAGTTTGCCTACCCGGTGAGCAGGGCAGCTGAATCGGATGCACCTACTGCCAACAGCCCAGGGCGAATAAAAAATCAATAGAAACACAATGCTTTATCATCGCTATGAATGCCTCGGAGAGTGACCAGTCGATCGCGATCAACCGGTTGGTGACCACTGCTCTCGAAAGTTGAGTATAATCTCGTGCATTTCTTTGGGGGCTGATTTCTGCGCGGCAGCCTCGGGCTACTGTGCGCTCGCAGCTTTGAGGGAACATAATTGGAGTATAATTGATTGGCTGATCTCTTTTGATGACCTGGATGGAATTATGTGATCCTTCCTTAACCCATAGGAAGTCACACACAGTTGACTACTTCAAAATGGTGAAAGTCCTCAGTGGTGTTGCCCATGCTACACCAGGCTATAGGCCCTAGAGCTGTCTAAGTCTATGGGTGTTACCTCCTTCTGCTCCACCTGCAGCGCTGACTTGAGGACGTCCCGTAGCTGAGTGAGTTGCTTCCTCTCCTCGTCCTGGGCCTGCTTTATCTGGAGAGGTCACAGCAAGGTCATAGACAGCTCATACAAATGTCACAGGTGTCATACAAAGTCACACAGAATACTTTTGAGGAATTCAACAGGAAAGGCAAGTTCTTACATACCCATAAAGATGTCAACAGTAGTCTTGAGGAACTCACCGTGTGTAAGTCTGTGGCTAGCTTCTCTATGGAGGGTTTGAGGTTGTCTACTGCTTTCAGCCCATCCTGAAAGAAACTAAAGAGAGAGACAAATCTACATCAGCCGTTTTCCCCACGAGGTGAGCATTTGGTCAAATGCAAACTTTCAATGACTTCAGGGCTTACTTGCACTGTGCATGGAAATATTTGATGAGATTCTGGAGTAGGTCCACCCCTTTCTTGATCTTGATCTCATTCACTTTAAGAAGATACTGCGAGACAGAATTTCACAATGTCAGCAAACCCTCCACTACATCTCTGGACTCAATCTGGCAACCCAGGCCTGAGCTCCACCAATCTGGCAACCCAGGCCTGAGCTCCACCAATCTGACAACCCAGGCCTGAGCTCCACCACTTTCCTTACCCACCTCACACATCTGGAGCTGGAAGAACCTCCTCTCCTTCTCCATCTCCTCTGCTATCTCTGCCCCGCTGATCTCAGTGCGGATCATGCCGTGCTGCCGCGCATGCTCCTTCTTCTCCTTCTCGATCTTAGTGCTAAGACAGGAAGTTACATCATTCGGGGTCAAAGTGTGGCATTCCCAACCACGGAAACTAACACAAGCGGACAGTACACCAAACAGGAAATATACAGAGGGAAGGGGGAGCTCGGGGGGGACCATTCCATGCAACAGAGCATTCTTTTCCATTTACTAACTAGCTTAGCCTATTCCCTAATAAAAAGATGCAGCATGTAGCTCCTCCCATAAAGAAGCTTAGTGAGACTCAAGTGACGCTGGTTTTCCTTCAGGTTTGAGAGCAGACGGCCTCTCATTCATGCATTTTGTTATGGGTGTTAAGCCCTCATCACCGTTGTCCATCACTAAACCAACGTTAATGACTCATCTGTTTTTGGCACCTCTGCCTGCAGTCAGTCAACAGGTTGGATCATTTGGAAGCATCAAGATACAGACACAACAAGGCCATTCCAAACGAATCAGAACCAAGAAACAAAATGAAAAACAGATCATATCAAAACAGACAGACAGAGAGGGGGGCATCAAGCTGATGGCAAAGTGGTGTGTGAATGCATGAGCCAGCGCTGTGGTCTGCTCCTGTAAGGCTGCGTAACCAATGTTAATACAGCCGTAATGTACAAATTACCTCGACTAACCTGTACCCACACATTTCATACCGGTACCCCATGTATATAGCTTCATAATTGCTATTTTATTGTGTTACTTAAGTTTATTTAGTAAATATTTTAACACTATTTTTATTAAAACTGCATTGTTGGTTAAGGGCTTGTAAGTAAGCATTTCACTGTAAGGTCTACACCTGTTCTATTTGGCACATGTGACAAATACAATTTGATTTGATTAAGGCTATGATGATACAGGTATCATAACATTTTTCCCATGGCAAAATATTGAATATTAAGCAGATCAAACTCTTTGGTACTTTAAAAACCTGCTGTGTAAAAAAGTCTGTCTATTTCAGTCTGATTAGCCTTCAGGCCCGTCAATCACCCGCTGATGCTAACCAATCAGGGTGCTTGGATGCACTCCAGGATCCCGCTTCCTCACCCTATACAGAACCAATCAGTCGATATAGTCGACAACAATCATCAGAAATCAAACGACATGAATCAGACTGTGGGGCGCCGCCTGACCCACTAGTCGGTCAAAAGGTTAAAATTAACGTTTCATATCGTAATGTCCAAGTAAGCGGTAATGATCATTTTTATTGTGCTGTAACTGAAACTAGAATCTTCTGATGTCCTTTCCCTTCATCAAAGGTACGTAATGGATTTTTAAAAGTGTTTTTACCCCGGGATAGCCCGCTAAAATGTATTGAGTGCAATTCGATCTACAGTACATCTACACCACGATATGAAACGTTGATTTGAACCTTCTGACCAACTAGTGGGTCAGGTGGCGCCCCATTTTCTGATTCATGTCGCTTGATTTCTGATGATATCAGTCGATATAATCGACAACTTGGTTCTGTATAGGGTGGCTTCCTACAGATCGAGTAGAGTGTCCTTACATGCCATAGGGAGAAGAAGTGCTGTGTCCATTGACAAACCAGAAGTATATAAACATCTTCAAATGAATGCAGCTGTGTCCGGTGTGTGTGTGTGTGGTAGTGAACAAGTTGCAGTAATGGGTCTCAAATCACATTCTAACCAGACAGCACTATAGAGTCAAGAACCAAACCAATCAGCATTAGGTATATAGCGGGTGAGGGCATATCCATCCAACCGCTCAGACGAGCTCCAGCTAGATGTTTTTTCACATTCCTAGTTCTCGCTGGATTTAAACGTTGTACGTAAAATATTGTGTGCTATAGCTTTAAATATAAATAAATGTGACTCTGGATGACAACATAATTATGTTTGTTTACACCATTACGGCTGTTTTCCTAAAGAAGTTACATTGCCGCGAAACTAACGAATATTGCGATATTGGTATAGTCCCTAAATGTTATTTTTTAAATTTTATTTCACCTTTATTTAACCAGGTAAGCTAGTTGAGAACAAGTTCTTATTTACAACTGCAACTTGGCCAAGATAAAGCAAAGCAGTGCGACACAAACAACAACACAGAGTTACACATGGAATAAACAAGCGTACAGTCAATAACACAATAGAAAAAAAGAAAGCCCTATATACGGTGTGTGCAAATGGCGTAAGGAGGTAGGCAATAAATAGGCCATGGTAGCGAAGTAATTACAATATAGCAGATTAACACTGGAGTGATAAATTAGCAGATGATGATGTGCAAGTAGAGATACTGGTGTGTAAAAGAGCAGAAAAGTAAATAAAAACAATATGGGGATGAGGTAGGTAGATTGGGTGGGCTATTTACAGATGGACTATGTACAGCTGCAGCTATCGGTTAGCTGCTCAGATAGCTGATGTGTAAAGTTAGTGAGGGAAATATAAGTCTCCAGCTTCAGCGATTTTTGCAATTCGTTTCAGTCACTGGCAGCAGAGAACTGGAAGGAAAGGCGGCCAAAGGGTGTGTTGGCTTTGGGGATGACCAGTGAGATATACCTGCTGGAGTGCATGCTACGGGTGAGTGTTGTTATCGTGACCAGTGAGGTGAGATAAGGTGGAGCTTTACCTAGCATAGACTTATAGATGACCTGGAGCCAGAGGGTCTGGCGACGAATATGTAGTGAGGGCCAGCCGACTAGAGCATACAGGCCGCAGTGGTGGGTGGTATAAGGGCTTTGGTAACAAAACGGATGGCACTGTGATAAACTGCATCCAGTTTGCTGAGTAGGGTATTGGAAACTGTTTTGTAGATGACATCGCCGAAGTCGAGGATCGGTAAGATAGTCAGTTTTACTAGGGTAAGTATGGCGGCGTGAGTGAAGGAGGTTTTGTTGCGAAATAGAAAGCCGATTCTAGATTTGATTTTGGCTTGGAGATGTTTAATATGAGTCTGGAAGGAGAGTTTACAGTCTAGCCAGACACCTAGGTATTTGTAGTTGTCCACATATTCTAGGTCAGAACCGTCCAGGGTGGTGATGCTAGTAGGGCGGACGGGTGCGGGCAGTGAACGGTTGAAAAGCATGCATTTGGTTTTACTAGCGTTTAAGAGCAGTTGGAGGCCACGGAAGGAGTGTTGTATGGCATTGAAGCTCGTTTTGGAGGTTAGTTAACAGAGTGCCCAAAGAAGGGCCAGATATATACAGAATGGTGTCGTCTGTGTAGAAGTGGATCAGGGAATCACCCGCGGCAAGAGCGATATCATTGATATATACAGAGAAAAGAGTCAGCCCGAGAATTGAACCCTGTGGTACCCCCATGGAGACTGCCAGAGGTCCGGACAACATGCCCTCCGATTTGACACACTGAACTGTCTGCGAAGTAGTTGGTGAACCAGGCGAGGAAGTCATTTGAGAAACCAAGGCTATTGAGTCTGCCGATAAGAATACAGTGATTGACAGAGTTCAAAGCCTTGGCCAGGTCGATGAAGATGGCTGCACAGTACTGTTTTTTTATCGATGCCGGTTATAACGTTTAGTACCTTGAGTGTTAATCTAATATCTACTGCTGTTCCAAAATACCTTAATCACGCAGTTACTCCTTCAGACTCGTGATGCCACACCAATTTGATTAATAAAGGCACTTAAAGAAGTCACAGTTCCTGATGCTGCTCCACAAACATGTATCTGCCTCAGACAAAGTCATCTGGGTTGTATTCAGTCATTTTGTGTGGCTTCCTTTTTTGGTCTAAAACTGTCATACGGAAACACTTCAAGATGAGACTTCTTTCATTAATAAAACCTCTACAAAGATAACACATTAATAGAGAAACAGCCACATGTAGCCCAGTCGCCACAAGAGCCATGAAAGACGGTTGACACAGAGATAGTAGATCAACTGGAACTCAAACTGGAGGGACAACAGCAGGGTGCTCGCAAACCAGTTTAACCATATACACTTGTACCCGTATACAGGTTGAAAATGACAGATTTGGGCACTGATAAACAACTAAATTGGAAACCAGTGGTTGTACAGTAACATGCTCTATATGAAGTTACAACTCTGGCTTTGCGCATGGGTTTTGACTGACAGACATTCTGAACACCTCACCCCCCCCACTCCCCCCCGCTAATTGGGCAACTTTTGCAAATGTTTTGTCTGAGTGAGGGAAATGCTGTAAATTAAGAGGACTTTATGTATTTTGAAAGATTATATGTTGAGGATTCTAATAAATACAGCTTCGATGTCATATAAGCAGGCCAAACACCAGTGAATCAAAATGTGAACTTCATATTTTCTTATCATAAAACTCATGTCATATACAATGTCAATGTTTATGATCACTGTGTTTGAGGTACAGTTTCAAGATGACATGGCATCATACCCTGGGTTGTTATGAACATAATGAGTCTGTGTTTGTCTATTTGGAAGAAAATTTGCAGCGGAACACACACCTGAATGCACTCAGGGCTCCTTTCTATGCACACCAAAATGATTATCCGTTTCCTTGAATCGTATTGTGAAAGCCTAACACTAATATCGTATTGTGAAAGCCTAACACTAATATCGTATTGTGAAAGCCTAACACTAATATCGTATTGTGAAAGCCTAACACTAATATCGTATTGTGAAAGCCTAACACTAATATCGTATTGTGAAAGCCTAACACTAATATCGTATTGTGAAAGCCTAACACTAATATCGTATTGTGAAAGCCTAACACTAATATCGTATTGTGAAAGCCTAACACTAATATCGTATTGTGAAAGCCTAACACTAATATCGTATTGTGAAAGCCTAACACTAATATCGTATTGTGAAAGCCTAACACTAATATCGTATTGTGAAAGCCTAACACTAATTTCGTATTGTGAAAGCCTAACACTAATATCGCATTGTGAAAGCCTAACACTAATATCGCATTGTGAAAGCCTAACACTAATATCGCATTGTGAAAGCCTAACACTAATATCGCATTGTGAAAGCCTAACACTAATATCGTATTGTGAAAGCCTAACACTAATATCGTATTGTGAAAGCCTAACACTAATATCGTATTGTGAAAGCCTAACACTAATATCGTATTGTGAAAGCCTAACACTAATATCGTATTGTGAAAGCCTAACACTAATATCGTATTGTGAAAGCCTAACACTAATATCGTATTGTGAAAGCCTAACACTAATATCGTATTGTGAAAGCCTAACACTAATATCGTATTGTGAAAGCCTAACACTAATATCGTATTGTGAAAGCCTAACACTAATATCGTATTGTGAAAGCCTAACACTAATATCGCATTGTGAAAGCCTAACACTAATATCGCATTGTGAAAGCCTAACACTAATATCGCATTGTGAAAGCCTAAAACTAATATCGCATTGTGAAAGCCTAACACTAATATCGCATTGTGAAAGCCTAAAACTAATATCGCATTGTGAAAGCCTAACACTAATATCGCATTGTGAAAGCCTAACACGAATATCGTATTGTGAAAGCCTAACACTAATATCGTATTGTGAAAGCCTAACACTAATATCGTATTGTGAAAGCCTAACACTAATATCGTATTGTGAAAGCCTAACACTAATATCGTATTGTGAAAGCCTAACACTAATATCGTATTGTGAAAGCCTAACACTAATATCGTATTGTGAAAGCCTAACACTAATATCGTATTGTGAAAGCCTAACACTAATATCGTATTGTGAAAGCCTAACACTAATATCGTATTGTGAAAGCCTAACACTAATATCGTATTGTGAAAGCCTAACACTAATATCGTATTGTGAAAGCCTAACACTAATATCGTATTGTGAAAGCCTAACACTAATATCGTATTGTGAAAGCCTAACACTAATATCGTATTGTGAAAGCCTAACACTAATATCGTATTGTGAAAGCCTAACACTAATATCGTATTGTGAAAGCCTAACACTAATATCGTATTGTGAAAGCCTAACACTAATATCGTATTTTATAATTTAGCTAGTCATGTTGGAAATAGAACAGGCTTTCTCTAATTCATAAAAGGCACAGCTAGGAGAGCTAAAAAAAACACCTTATAGTTGACTCTTCCTTGAATCATAAAAGTGCATTGAAATAACTTAGGAACTGTGCACACTTTGGAGAGTTGTGTGGCAACTTGGAGACATCAGGTAGTCCCTCGCACTCAAACCCTTGTAATTGTTTGTCTTATGTTGCACCTACCCCACATTTTCCAGGAGTAGTCTTATCATGTTACTGAACGTATCCAGAGTATTTTCTGATTTTGTTATCAACAATGTAATTAGCGGTTGTGTCCTCACCTTTGGTCTAATAATTTTCCCATAATCTTGAAACTGTTCCCTTTCAATTGCTACCATGGTTATGCATATGTTTTTTATTTGCCTTCTGTAAGAGACATTTACATTTACCCCATACGTATAGCACAATTCCCATGAGGGTAAAGGGTTAAGGCAGTTGGGGCCAGAGCAGAGTTCGAGGCAAAGAGTCTCATTGCTTGTGTCTGTGAAATATGAAAGGCGTTATAAATCGCCGACGAAGAGATTAGAGAGATTATGGAGATGTGAGAACCGATCGGATTGTGATCGGCAAACCTCAAAGAACATCAGAGCAGATTGGACAACGATGTTCTCGATCAAGCATAGTACTGCCCTCCATTGACAGCAGACTAGCAGAGAGGGGAGGGGGCATCAATGGAGGAATATAAAACGGGGTCAAAGACATTGCATCCGGTTGAACTTTGAACTTGGTACAAAGTCAGTACTGTCTCGTCATCAGACTGGTGTTGGAGAAGAACATGTATTACCCTTTCAGTATAGAATGTCCTTTGCAGCTTGGAAAATATATCAGAGTGCTATAAAATGTCATATACCGCGGGCATGCAAAATCACAATGACGTCAGTGTGGATAGAGGGGTGTACAGAAGGGATGATTTGTTATTGAGGGTGTATTCATTAATTGACGACCACAAGGTGAGGTTGGTTGGGAAATGGTGATTATTACAAGCACAGACAAGGAACAACACAAATATCACATTGCATCTCATTCAACATATTGCCTATGCATTTGATGATCAAATTGGACTACACCGGTGACAATTACTGTATACGGTCAAATGCAAACTATTATGATAGCTCCAATATCTAAAAGGTTATCAAAATGCTTGAACACATTGCTACAGTATGGTCATAGTACAAACTAATGGACCAAAAGACTATGGAATGACCATCTGATTTGTCTTTCTACTCTACGCCAATAATGTGAATGGGCCAGAAGCTAATTTCATATTGCTGCTAGTAAAATATTAAAATCCTTACACTTTCGTTTCGTAGTCTTTCCAGGCCTTATCAAAAGGCTTTTTCAGGTCCTGTGAAGAAAAAAGCAGAAAAAAACAGGTGTCAACATTTGAACTTAAATTCAGAAACAGAATGTAGACTAATGATGATCAGATGAAGCAGATGCTAAACTATAGGACTGTTTTGCTAGCACAGACTGGAATATGTTCCGGGATTCTTCCGATGGCATTGAGGAGTACACCACGTCAGTCACTGGCTGCATCAATAAGTGCATCGAGGACGTCGTCCCCACACTGACTGTACGTACAGACCCCAACCAGAAGCCATGGATTACAGGCAACATCCACACTGAGCTAAAAGGGTAGAGCTGCCGCTTTCAAGGAGTGGGACTCTAACCCGGAAGATTATAAGAAATCCGGCTATGCCCTCCGACGAAGCATCAAACAGGCAAAGTGTCAATACAGGAATAGGGTTGCAAAGAGTCGGATACTTTCCAGTAAATTTCCGGAAACTTTCCCTGGGAAGTTAAGCCCTGGAATTTTGAGAATTTTGCTTAAATTCATCAATAAAGTTAGCTTATAAACAGTGTGTTACGTCCGTCGTCGGAATGAGACCAAAGTGTACATCTTACGTGTACATCTTACTTTATTTTAGATGTACACCCAAAACCAACAAAAGATCACCAAACGTACAGTTCTGCAGGGCTATACAGCAACTGTGCAAAATAAAAAATAAAAAACAGGATCCCACAAACTCAGGTGGAAAACAGGCTGCCTAAGTATGATTCCCAATCAGAGACAACGATAGACAGCTGCCTCTGATTGGGAACCATACCCGGCCAACAAAGAAATAGAAAACTACAATGCCCACCCAAATCACACCCTGACCTAACCAAATAGAGAAATAAACAGGCTCTCTAAGGTCAGGGCGTGACACAGTGAAAAAAAAATTGTGGGACACATGAGGCAATTCTAGGTCTTGTGGCATATTTTGGTTAAACTATCCACAATTCAATGGAATTGCAACCCTCTGCATGCACAGTGCATTCTTCCATCGCATGTGCAGCTGATTCTCAATATCTTGCACACTAATGAGATGCTATTGAGCCCACACTGCTACACTGTCTGAGCCAAGGACTACATGCTTTCTGGTAAGTTTTGATTACAATACTGGGTGGGGTGAATATATGTTTTATGACATACATGAATTTTGGTTAATTAGTAAATAATAGCCTACAGCAAAGTGTGTTTAAATCATTTCTAACTTGTTAACAATTTCTGCTAGTTAGTTTTTGCTACCATGTGTGTTTTAGCTTGCTGGAGCCTGCTTTCATGAGGAATGTTAATGCATACATTTCTATACATGTTTGTTTCATTATAAAACATTTATCTTGCAAAAGCAGGAATTGTATTTGTTTTTTTTTTACTCTTTTTTTTCTAATCCTTACAGGAAAATGCCACGGGCACTATCTGATGCCTGGAGACATTTCACTGCAGCTAATGTAGAAGGAAAAGCTGTGTACAATTGCAAATGCTGTGCCAAATCATATGTGAAGAATGCAACGAAGACGCAGAATCATCTGGTCAAGTGTATAAAGTTCCCTCAGCGTTCACAACAAGCAACCTCTGACAAAAGTCCCTTTATTTCTATTTGAGGTAAAAACGATGAATCAGACACCTTGTCGATAGCAACAGCTCATGGTCCTCCTGGAATCAGAAGTTTTTTTGACTCAATGGAGGTATGTAGTCAGTGAAATGCTGATGAATGTCTTGCTCGAGCTGTGTATGCAACTGGTATACCTCTGACGCTCACAGGCAATGTGTATTGGAAGAGATTTAGGAATGTTCTTCGCCCAGCATACACCCCTCCAACCAGACATGCTTTATCTACTAATTTGCTGGAAGCAGAGTTCAACAGAGTTCAAGTGAAGGTCAAGCAAATCATAGAGAAAACAGACTGTATTGCAATCATCTCTGATGGGTGGTCGAATGTTCGTGGGCAAGGAAAAATGTACTACATAAGTCCCACCCCTCAACCAATATTCTACAAGGGCACAGACACAAGGGACAACAGACACACCAGTCTCTACATCGCAGATGAGCTGAAGGTAGTCATCAATGACCTTAGACCACAGAAGGTATTTGCACTGGTGAGAGACAATTGTGCAAACAAGAAGGCTGCTTGGTCTAAAATGGAGGAGTCCTACCCTCATATCACACCCATTGGCTGTGCTGTTCATGCATTGAATCTGCTCCTCAAGGACATCATGGCACTGAAAACAATGGATACACTCTACAAGAGAGCCAAGGAAATGGTTAGGTATGTGTAGGGTCATCAAGTTATAGCAGCAATCTACCTCACCATGTCACGTGACCCTAGAGAGCCTTATAATGTCTCTATTTGGTTGGGTCAGGGTGTGATTTGGGGTGGGCATTCGGCTTTTTTTCTATGATTTTGTGTTTCTATATTTTGGCCGGGTATGGTTCTCAATCAGGGACAGCTGTCTATCATTGTCTCTGATTGGGAACCATACTTAGGTAGCCCTTTTCCCTCCATTCTGTGTGGGAAGTTGTCTTTGTTTGTTGGCACTATAGCCTTTAGCTTCAAGGTTTTTTGGATTGTTTATTGTTTTTGTCGGAGTCATATAAAAAAGTAATATGTATGCTCACCACGCTGCACCTTGGTCCTCTTCATTCAACGGGCGTGACACACCAAGCAAAGTGAGAAGAATAAGAGCACCACATTGAAGCTGCCCAGCAGCACTCGTTGGGGTGGTGTTGTCACGTTTGACAGTCTTCTGGAGGGGAACAAGTCTCTCTAAGAAATGGCCACATCACAGTCTGCCGATATAGACAGCCTCATCAAGAGGATCCTCCTGGATGATGTATTTTGAGAGAGCGAGTGGTAAGCAGCCTGAAACTCCTAAACCTATAGCAGTAGCCATTGCATGGATTGAGGGAGACAATGCCATCCTGTCTGATGTTTAGACTCTGCTTGCAGATGTAAGAGAAGAAATTCGTACTGCCCTGCCCACGTCACTGTTGCTCCAAGCAGAGGATACTGCAGTTCTGAAATACATCAAAAAGCGTGAAGACTTCTACCTGAAGCAAATACACGCCGCAGTGCACATGTTGGACCCCAAGAATCCTGGCAAGAGCATCCTGCCTGGTGCAGAGATCAAGGCCTATGGTGTCATCACTACTGTGTCTCGCCACCTTGGCCTGGATGAGGGCAGGGTTCTTGGCAGTCTGGCGAAGTACACTTCCAATCAAGGGCTTTGGGATGGAGATGCAATATGGCATCTGTGCTAACATATCTCATCAGCCACCTGGTGGAAGGGACTTTGTGGATCTGAGGCTCTTTCCCCTGTTGCCTCCATCATCCTCCAAATCTCACCAACATCAGCCGCCTCAGAACGCAACTGGTCCTTGTTTGGGAACACACACACCAAAGCACACAACAGGCTGACCAATACAAGGGTGTCACGTCCTGACCCCAGAAAGCCTTTATTTTCTATGGTGGAGTAGGTCAGGGTGTGACTGGGGGGTGTTCTAGTTTATTATTTCTATGTGTAATCTAGTTTTTGTATTTCTATGTTGGCCTGGTATGGTTCCCAATCAGAGGCAGCTGTCTATCGTTCTCTCTGATTGGGGATCATATTTAGGTAGCCTTTTCCCACCTGTTGTTTGTGGGATCTTGTTTTTGTATTGTTGCTTTTGAGCCCTACAAGGCTGTATGTTCGTTTGTTTGTTTCTCTTTATTGTTTTTGTTGCTGGTTCACATTCTAATAAATTATGATGAACCCAAATCATGCTGAGCCTTGGTTTACCCCTTTCGACGAGCATTACAGTAGATCCCACCACAAACAGACCAAGCAGCGTGGCCAGGAGGAGAAAACATTCTGGACTTGGGAGGAGATAATGGCAGGAGACGAAAGCCCTCCATGGAAGCAAGATGCAGGAGGATCAACGGCGACTCCGAAGTTCACGACCACGACGGAAGCCCGAGAGGCAGCCCCAAAAAAAATATTTTTGGGGGGGCACACGGGTTGGTCGGCGAAGCCGAGGGGCGAATCTGAGAGCGAAGAGGAATATTGGGATAGACTGAGCGAGGAGTATTGTGAGTTGGTTGAGGGGAGTGATGAGGTAGAGTGGATGTTTTGGTGTCTGGAGCAAGACGGTCGCCGTGAGGAGCGTGGGACCAGCCAGTAAGAGTTTCACTGTAAGGTCAACAACACCTGTTGTATTTGGCGCACGTGACAAATACAATTTGATTTGATCGATGAGTCAGATCTATATACCAGGATTTGTACACACAACTCCACCCACAACTGTAACATATCTGAAATATCATATTTACATAAGTATTCAGACCCTTTATTCAGTATATTGTTGAAGCACCTTTGGCAGCGATTACAGCCTCGAGTCTTCTTGGGTATGACGATACAGGCTTGGCACGCCTGTATTTGGGGATTTTCTCCCATTCTTCTGTGCAGATCCTCTCAAGCTCTGTCAGGTTGGATGGGTAGCGTCGCTGCACAGCTATTTCCAGGTCTCTCCAGAGATGTTCGATCGGGTTCAAGTCCAGGCTCTGACTGGGCCACTCGAGGTCACTGAGAGACTTGTCCTGAAGCCACTCCTGCGATGTATTATCCATATTAAAGCTTTGGAAGACCTGTCCACATTTACTTTTTCTTCACATTATAAGCACAGCAATGTGGGGAAAATACCATTAACAAAAGTGACCACAAATGAGCTCATGAGCTCATGAAGTGTTTGATTCAATTTGATTTAAATTTATGTCAGAGGGATTAGAGGGACAATAGAGTGCTGAGTACCAGGCAGTTAGCAAGTTTGGTAGGCTACTAATGACCATCAGCAGCATCAGAGCTTGGAGAAGCCTAATTACCGTTACTAAACAGTCAGGTGGAATTTGACTGCCTTCATGACTTGTGACCGCCGGTGTGCCAGTAATACGGTCACCGCAACAGTCCTACTCATGATTAAATGTTTTAACATTTCTCTTAACAATCCTTGGAGGTTTCTTTGGTACGTTGGTGTTCATGGCTATGGTGACAATATTATGGTCTGTCCAGGCCACTGGCATTGATCTGGCTTTTAAGCATTGCAATGGTATATTACAGAAGATCGGATCAATGCACACGTCTGAACGGTGACCTAACTTAGTAGTATCATTAACCAATTGTTTCAAACCACAGCTCTCAGGATATATCATTAATTTAGTTATATTTGAACTACTATAATCCTTCCAATTTATATTAAAATCACCCAAGATAATTGCATCTCTATTACGATCTGTGGCCTGTTCAAACCCAGTGCATAAGTAATCCAGATAGGACACCTTAGAGCTAGGAGGTCGAAACACACATCCTACCAATATGGGTGCCTGGTGAAGCAGATGTACTTGAGCCCATAGTGCCTCTATTTGGCATATATTGTCATCCCTCCTCTTAAAGGGTATTTGATTCTGAATGTACAGTGCTACACTCCCACCATTCCTATTCCTGTCCCTTCCAAGTAGACTATATCCATGACTGTTAATTTGCCCATCATTAACAGATGCATCCAAATGGGTTTCGGTCAAAGCAGAAATAAATAATATGAATATTATTTATGTTTAAGTTAAAAAACCTCATGTATTTTGTTAGGAAGGCTATACGCAGCCCTTTCCTTGTCAAGTGAAGACTGATAGAGCATGTATTTTGTTAGGAAGGCTATACGCAGCCCTTTCCTTGTCAAGTGAAGACTGATAGAGCATGTATTTTGTTAGGAAGGCTATACGCAGCCCTTTCCTTGTCAAGTGAAGACTGATAGAGCATGTATTTTGTTAGGAAGGCTATACGCAGCCCTTTCCTTGTCAAGTGAAGACTGATAGAGCATGTATTTTGTTAGGAAGGCTATACGCAGCCCTTTCCTTGTCAAGTGAAGACTGATAGAGCATGTATTTTGTTAGGAAGGCTATACGCAGCCCTTTCCTTGTCAAGTGAAGACTGATAGAGCATGTTTTTGTTATACTGTAGTTGAAGTTGTCATGACACACTACAACACACAAACTCAGATTTGAACATTGGATTAAAATAGCCAGGGAGTTACTCTAGAGTCCCGACTCTTTTTTGTCTTCTCCTAAAATGACATACCCAAATGTAACTGCCTGTAGCTCAGGACCTGAAGCAATGATATGCATATTCTTGATACCATTTGAAAGGAAACCATTTGAAGTTTGTGGAAATGTGAAATGAATGTAGGAGAAAATAACACATAGGATCTGGTAAAAGATCATTGAAAAAAGAAATATGTTTTCAATGTTTTTGTCTTGTTCCATCATCTTTGAAATGCAAGAGAAAGGCCATAATATTGCAGTTTAGGCACATTTTAGATTTAGCAGTGTGTGTGCAAAGTTTCAGATTGATGCAGTGAAGCATTGCAATACTGCACCGTATTTTGTATCAAGTCTGCCCAAATGTGCCAAATTGGTCAAGTGATACATTTTCAAGTACATAAATATAGAGAATGGTAATACAATATGGTATGGTTTGATATGGTAATACATTTAAATTTACACACTCCCAGGAATGTCATACATGATGGTGGATCACTAGCTTATACACTAACTTTCACACATCTAGATGGCCAAGCGGGGAGGGTGTGGAGACAGCTGCGGTTCAAGCTGTAGAACCCAGTTCCAACAATTTTAATATTTTTTTTAATTTTAATTTTTATCAAACAAATCTATGCTACAAGAGTCCCTGTTCATGTGAAGTTTATCCATCACCAAGGACTCGTTGGTTCAGGCAACACTTTTCTTTCATGATGGGATACTATTTATTTCTCCTTTCATTGAGCTCCATGGGGAAGTGATCATTCATTCCAAAATCAGTGTTTCTGAGTTCTCTGCCCCTGCTCATTTTGCTTAAAATGTTCAAAACATGCAATAACAGCCCGTGGTCTATTCCCAGAGGCCTTACCCATTCTATGGACTCTGGAGAAAGGGACATTACGCACAACATCTGTGGGCACGACATAAAGTCTCAGACAGTGTCCTTACAGCCTCTGCTGTTGTCATTCTCCGGTATCCCTGAAAAGATGATTATCCCGCATTGATCGACACTGTACATCAAGCAAGGTTCTTTAAGTTGTTTGTTCTCCCTTTGCACCACCTCGCTATGAATAGAGTCTACAGTACCTTTCAGCGCCATGTTCTCTTTTCTTAGATCATCAATCTGACATTGGCTGAATTTTAGACTGGCACATAATGCATTGTTGTCCTCTCGTAGTATATTCAAGACATCAAGTTTGGCAAGCCCTTCATTGATGGATTTCAACAAGTCAACATCCATATCTGGCGAAGAAGCCAGATGTGGAGGTCCTAGGCTGGCGTGGTTACACGTGGTCTGTGGTTGTGAGGCAGGTTGGATGTACTGCCACATTCTCTAATACAACGTTGGAGGCAACTTATGGTAGAGAAATTAACATACCAAATAATTGTAACAGCTGTGGTGGACATTCCTGCAGTCAGCATGCCAATTGCACACTCCCTCAAAACTTGAGACATCTGTGGCATAGTGTTGTGATAAAACTGCACTTTTTAGAGTGGCCTTTTATTGTCCCCCAGCACAAGGTGCACCTGTGTGATGATCATTCTGTTTAATCAGCTTCTTGATATGCCACACGTGTCAGGTGGATGGACTATCTTGGAAAATAGTGAAATGCTCACTAACATGGATGTAAACAAATTTGTGGACAACATTTGTGAAAAGTAAGCTTTTTGTGCATATGGAACATTTCTGGGATCTTTTATTTCAGGTCATGAAACATGGGACCATGTTACGTTTATATTTTTGTTCAGTATATTTCAGACTGACATGTCTTCATTCCATTTTCTTTTTTAAATTTTGGGATTGTGTGTGTATTGTTATTGTATCGTTAGACATTGCTGCACTGTGGGAGCTAGAATCATAAGCATTTTGCTGCACCTGTGACAACACCTGCAAAATGGTGTACGCGACCAATAAACTCAACACTGCTTCAGTGGCTGCACCACTGAACAGCTAAACAGATTTCCCATCGTAATACGGTAGCGTTCAACAGCTGTTCAATCAAATGCTAGATTCTGCAACCCTTTTCCAGCCTGCACAAATGAATAAACAGTGATTAGGGACAAACAAAAACAGACATTAACGGGTGAAATTGCCTGTGTCATTTTCTCTCCATACACTGCAGCGGTGGCCGTAATTGCTGCTTCTGAGGCCGATAAAAATACTGTTAAACATGATGAGATGGATTAACTGATTGTACTGCTCATTTGTTTCTTTATTGTGGATTTTCTGACTGCATCCTGATCACTAACTTCAGAGAGCACTGGTTGCTACAGTATCATGATTTTCTGACTGCATCCTGATCACTAACTTCAGAGAGCACTGGTTGCTACAGTATCATGATTTTCTGACTGCATCCTGATCACTAACTTCAGAGAGCACTGGTTGCTACAGTATCATGATTTTCTGACTGCATCCTGATCACTAACTTCAGAGAGCACTGGTTGCTACAGTATCATGATTTTCTGACTGCATCCTGATCACTAACTTCAGAGAGCACTGGTTGCTACAGTATCATGATTTTCTGACTGCATCCTGATCACTAACTTCAGGAGAGCACTGGTTGCTACAGTATCATGATTTTCTAAATGGTATTGCTCCTTTCTGCCGAAGCCTTAAAATGTAACAGTATTTTTCAAATCAAATCAATATTTCAGTGGACGCCATAAAGGCATTTTTATAATGTCATTAACTGGAATGAAAAAAGGGGGTGGTATAAATGTGACGCATCCTGGAAGAAAAGCTCATCTTTTTAAAGCTTTGTTACAATAAATGTACTACTGCATTATTACAATCAATCTGGAGCTATTTTGCTGTCATATTAAACATATTGCCTGAATCTCATTTTTACGGTTCTAGGATGCATCCCAAATGGTACCACCTGGTTTAATTTATACTAGACATCTACACTACTGTCCTTGTCTTAGTGAACATGGTCAATAGCCACCGGTGGCCTCTAAGGCTTCAAATGTTAAGTGTACTTTCCAGTGCTTCAGAATGGAATGTCTCCACTGTTGAGGAGGTGCAGTAGTGGTAGGCCTACATGCCTGTCCAGTGAATTGGAATGTGACCTGTAAGGGCCTTTTCAAGACCTCAAACCTAAACATAAAAATGACAGATTTCAACTTCAACCAGGTCTAGAGCACCTGTTAAAAACCCATGATTTATGATACTACCACTCCCTAATCTGTTCTTGGTGAGGAATAAAGGTGAGATCATTCCTTTGACAGAGGTGGTAGGAGCTAAAAGACTCAGTGATCATTCCTTTGGCAGAGGTGCTAGGAGCTAAAAGGCTCAGTGATCATTCCGTGTGGGCGGGTGGGTTTCACAATTCACTGGCCCACTATGGGGGGGGGCATCATCTGGGCTCACATCAGTCGGGACTCAGGATCTACCCACTACTTGCTTGCGTGTGTGTGTGTGTTCATAGATACAAAGGATCAGAACGTTTAGCATTGGAAGGGATGACGTCATCCCAGTGTCCAGTCCAGTCCGTAAATCCCCATGGCTCTGGTGTTTGGTGGCCTCAGCACTTTCCACCAGTCTGTTTATGTTCAGTGTTTGGAGTTGGAAGGTGGGTTAGGTGGAGCTGTGGGCCCCAGTCAGCAACAATAACCTTTCCACCAAGTAAGAGGGCCTTAGCCAGCACTTTGCCACAGACAGACAGGGAGTGTATGCTGTGTCATCGTTAGTTGTGTCCTATTCCAGTTTGGACTAAGGAGATTTCAGTAGAACTTGGCTTACTTTAAGCTTTCTTTAAGCTTTCTAGGGCTGTCTGACTCAGTAGAAGCAGACTGGACCCAGGCTAGTGTAGCCAGAAACACTGTAACCTTGAACACACACCCACACATATGCATGCAGGCACATAGGCCTACACACACGCACGCAGGCAGGTAGGCATGCACGCATACACACATGAATGCATATACGCAAACACACACACTGAGTTCACAGTGCCGCAGGTCAGGAGTGTATGAGTCATTCACCGTCCATACGGAAGTAACATCAAAATTCCAAAGTGAAAGGAAACTGAAAACGCAGGGGTCCTAACCTCATAACTCCACAGAGCAGCATGTCAAATCCTCAACATCCTTTCCCTGTTGAGGTGGGAACAGCAGGAAGAAGAGATGAGTGGAGCGTAAAACAGCCTCAAATTAGTTTTGAACTAAATGGTTATGGTGTGAAAGCCCTGTAATCTCAGCTCAATTACTGTCAGTCTCCCATGGGAACGGCTAAGTACCATCCCAGACCGCAGTCACTGAAAATATACGAGCCAATGTCAAGCTAACGTTGTCGACTCTACAAAGTGCTTTAACCATCTCTACAAAGTGCTTTAACTCAACCCCCAGCCATACTTACACAATGCATTTACTGAACAGTATCCATGTCTGTGACATACTCACAATGAACATAAGACTATTGAATCTGACGTGGTCTCCTCTTGATGATATCCAGGTGATTTGGGAAATATAGCAATACGATCATGGGAGCAGGAAGGACAGGAGAGTCTGTTTTATGTTTGAGTCAGACTAGATTAAACCCTAACTAGGCTAGAGCGGTGTGTCTGGGATGGAGGGTCTCTCTCTCTCACTCCCTACCCAACACTACTCAGGCTGGTCTAGACACCTTCCTCCTGCTCTCCACAGGTACTTCCCCTGTGAGAGGAAAAGAGGAATAATGATGAGGAAGTGAGGGGGGATAGCGAACGGTACGCATTGCAAGCTGGGATGGAAAGTCTTCAATTTGTCACTTTCTGTCTCTCACTCACACAAACAAACATACTTTCTCTCGCTCTCCCCTCCCTCCCTCAGTGGTAATGGATAGACAGGATAAATGAGTCAGAGCAGAGCACCATGACTAGCACCTCATTAGCCCCATGTCAAGAGTGTAAGGAGAGCCCCCAGTCACCATGTCAAGAGTGTAAGGAGAGTTCCCAGTCACCATGTCAAGAGTGTAAGGAGAGTCCCCAGTCACCATGTCAAGAGTGTAAGGAGAGTCCCCAGTCACCATGTCAAGAGTGTAAGGAGAGTCCCCAGTCACCATGTCAAGAGTGTAAGGAGAGTCCCCAGTCACCATGTCAAGAGTGTAAGGAGAGTCCCCAGTCACCATGTCAAGAGTGTAAGGAGAGTCCCCAGTCACCATGTCAAGAGTGTAAGGAGAGTCCCCAGTCACCATGTCAAGAGAGTAAGGAGAGTCCCCAGTCACCATGTCAAGAGTGTAAGGAGAGTCCCCAATCCCCAGATCTGCACCATTCTCCCTCTCTGTCAGTGTTCACAGTTCAGAGGCCTATGGCTTCACTCTCGGCAGACAAGAGAGGCTCTGTACACAAGTCTGATGTAGCCTGTCGATGCCAAAGTTACAACGGAGAGAGAGAAAGACAGAGGGAGAGGGCAAGGGACAGAAACAAGAGTGTCCTCCAAGAAAGCAAGAGTCCTTGGAGAATGTATGAGTGATGAGAAGCCATGGGGTAACTAGGGAGTACTGTAGCTAGCTAGTGACTAGCTAGTAGTATTTCTTAGGAGAGCGAGAGCGAATGAAAGAGAGAGAAAGAGAGAGAGACAGACAAAAAGAGAGAAAGATAGAGGTAACAGCCTCATTAGTGCTAGTACACATCAGACAGTGGCACTTGTGACCCACGTGGTTGTGGTGCAGAGGTCAGAGCAGAAAGTAATGAGTGCTGATGGGATTAGAGGCCTGGCAGACTAGAGGGGTGTCTGGGCTGGGCCTGGTAGACTGGAGGGGTGTCTGGGCTGGGCTGGGCCTGGTACACTAGAGGGGTGTCTGGGCTGGGCCTGGTAGACTGGAGGGGTGTCTGGGCTGGGCCTGGTAGACTGGAGTGGTGTCTGGGCTGGGCTGGGCTGGGCCTGGTAGACTGGAGGCGTGTCTGGGCTGGGCTGGGCCTGGTAGACTGGAGGGGTGTCTGGGCCTGGTAGTCTGGAGGGGTGTCTGGGCTGGGCCTGGTAGTCTGGAGGGGTGTCTGGGCTGGGCCTGGTAGACTGGAGGACTGGAGGGGTGTCTGGGCTGGGCTGTCTGGGGCCAGCCTCCCATGGATATAGACAGGATTCTGACTGCATTCCTGCAGTATGCTGTCTGCCTCATCACACGCTGGCTGGCTAACTGGTTTGTCCTGGAGCTAGTAGAATGAGTGCGCTGGTCCCAGACTTGACATGTGTGATGGAGTGTAGTTAATGTGTTGGCTAGTGCAAGAGTGGTATGCTGTTTATAGTTTCCACACCCAACACACACACACAGGAAATCATGGGGTCTGGGGTAACACTGTACCAGCAGGAAAACACTCATCTCATACAGCTTCTCTGTTCTCTACCAGGTACAAAACATTGCTAGTACCTAGTAATTACCATCACACACACAGAAGCGTGAGTTACCACAGTAGAGCAGGGTAATAGGAGAACCTTTACCTTCATACAAATCCCTATAGAGGTCTAATAACAAACACCACACAGTCCAACAGAAAGACATGGAGGATAGTGTGAGTGTCCAACATAGAGACACGGAGGATAGTGTGATTGTCCAATAGAAAGACACAGAGGATAGTGTGAGTGTCCAACAGAAAGACCCGGAGGATAGTGTGAGTGTCCAACAGAAAGACCCGGAGGATAGTGTGAGTGTCCAACAGAAAGACCCGGAGGATAGTGTGAGTGTCCAACAGAAAGACCCGGAGGATAGTGTGAGTGTCCAACAGAAAGACCCGGAGGATAGTGTGAGTGTCCAACAGAAAGACCCGGAGGATAGTGTGAGTGTCCAACATAGAGACATGGAGGATAGTGTGAGTGTCCAACATAGAGACATGGAGGATAGTGTGAGTGTCCAACATAGAGACATGGAGGATAGTGTGAGTGTCCAACATAGAGACATGGAGGATAGTGTGAGTGTCCAACATAGAGACATGGAGGATAGTGTGAGTGTCCAACATAGAGACATGGAGGATAGTGTGAGTGTCCAACATAGAGACATGGAGGATAGTGTGAGTGTCCAACATAAAGACATGGAGGATAGTGTGAGTGTCCAACATAGAGACATGGAGGATAGTGTGAGTGTCCAACATAGAGACATGGTTGATAGTGTGAGTGTCCAACATAAAGACATGGAGGATAGTGTGAGTGTCCAACATAAAGACATGGAGGATAGTGTGAGTGTCCAACATAAAGACATGGAGGATAGTGTGAGTGTCCAACAGAGACAAGGAGGATAGTGTCAGTGTCCAACATAGAGACATGGAGGATAGTGTTCCTCACCCCTTTGACTCCTTTCAGGTCTCCTTTCAGCAGGCTGTCCAGAGGGAAGGTGATGATGTTGTTCATGTTCTGGAACTGAATGGACACAGTGGAGAGAAGCTTAGGTCAGAGAGGGTTTAACACAAGCATGGGTGAATAGAGACAACCAGAGATGTTGCAAGCTGTTTAAATGTCCTCACCTTAGCTGGTTGTGTGTTCTGTTTGTGTATGTGTGTGTCGGTCTGTTCTCAATGTCCTTTTGTAAAGACATTACTTCTGTATACGGTGCAACTGTATGTTGAATTTCCTCTAAAGTGACATCTACTGTGGAATTAAAGGGATATGCAGTGTTTTGGCACGGGTGTGGTGGGGGGTGCACTGCTACTAGCATTAGCTCAATTACATGCCAGCTGTTCCCATAGGCTTCCAGTCATTGAGACAACAACTATCCATTTAAAAGCACATCTCAGCAGAAATGTGTAGATCTATCTATTTATATATATATATATATATATATATATATATATATATATATATATATATATATATATATATATATATATATATATATATATATATATATATATATATATATATATATATATATATACACACACACACACACATACATAGAGTATCAGTCAAAGGTTTGGACACACCTACTCATTCAAGGGTATTTCTTTATTTTTACTATTTTCTACATTGTAGAATAATTGTGAGGACATCAAAACTATGAAATAACACATATGGAATCATGTAGCAACCCAAAACGTTTTAAACTAATCAAAATATATTTTAGATTTGAGATTCTTCAAAGTAGCCACCCTTTGCCTTGACAGCTTTACATACTCAGTCACCTAAATCAAATGTATTTATATAGCCCTTCTTACATCAGCTGATATCTCAAAGTGCTGTACAGAAACCCAGCCTAAAACCCCAAACAGCACAGAGACCTTTGCTGCAGAGGATAAGATCATTAGAGTTAACTGCATCTCAGAAATTGCAACAAATAAATGTTTTACAGAGTTCAAATAACAGACACATTTCTCAATCAACTCCCTTCACAGGACGGAGCAAACTGGCCCTAACCAGAATAGAAAGAGGAGTGGGAGGGCCCGGTGCACAACTGAGCAAGAGGACAAGTACATTAGTGTCTAGTTTGAGAAACAGACGCCTCACAAGTCCTCAACTGGCAGCTTCATTAAATAGCCAGTTTGCGTTGTTCTGTGAATGGAGTAGTACACAGCGTTGTATGAGATGTTCAGTTTTTTGCATGGAATAGCCTTCATTTCTCAGAACAAGTATAGACTGACGAGTTTCAGAAGAAAGTTCTTTGTTGCTGGCCATTTTGACTAGTCTAAAGGAAGGTCAGTTTAATTTCTTCTTTAATCAGGACAAAAGTTTTGCAAAATGGTTTTCTAATGATCAATTTGCCTTTTAAAATTATAAACTTGGATTAAGCTAACACAACGTGCCATTGGAACACAGGAATGATGGCTGCTGATAATGGGCCTCTGTACGCCTATGTAGATGTTCCCATAAAAAATCTGCCATTTCCAGCTACAATAGTCATTTACAACATTATCAATGTCTACACTATCTCTGATCAATTTTATGTTATTTTAACGGACAAAAAAAGTGCTTTTCTTTCAAAAACAATTACATTTCTAAGTGACCCCAAACTTTTGAACGGTAGTTTATATATATATATATATATATATATATATATATATATATATGACATATTTTTAGCAGCGGTGGGAACAATTTAGCAGTGGCAGGCCACCGCAACTAAATTAACATAGTTAAAACATATGTTTGTCTGTGGAATTCCTACATGATGGCATTAAAGACGATCATCCAGCTCTAACTGTTTATCCCCTGGGGTCAGAATGTAATCTGGAATGGGATAGATCAGTTTTCCATCGCAGCTTCCAAAGTGCTACTTGGAGACCAAATATCTGCTGGATCCAATTTATTCAGATCCTGCTTTGACTCCAAAACAAATTCAAACAACCCTAAAGCTTTATTAGAAACACCTGACAGCCATTCTAGAGGATTTTGCCTCACAACAGGAACAACGTCAAATTACACAGAGCTAATTCACTGTTGATTTAATCTGTGTTGTCTC